>NC_082385.1:13892627-14002627 GCF_031168955.1 Gadus macrocephalus
ACAGGGCCCCTGCAATCCCCTGTGCTGGGTCGTCTTCGGCCTCGTCTCCGGCTGCGGCCTCGTCTCCGGCTGCGGCCTCGTCTCCGGCTGCGGCCTCGTCTCCGGCCTCGTCTCCGGCTGCGGCGTCCCTTGCGGCGGCGGCCCTTTCTGCGGCGGCGTCCCTTGCGGCGGCGGCGTCTCTTGCGGCGGCAGCGGCAGCGTCTCTTGCGGCGGCTGCGTCTCTTTTGGCGGCTGCGTCTCTTCCGGCGGCGGCGGCTGCGTCTCTTGCGGCGGCTGCGGCGGCTGCGTCTCTTGCGGCGGCTGCGTCTCTTGCGGCGGCTGCGTCTCTTGCGGCAGCTGCGTCTCTTGCGGCAGCTGCGTCTCTTGCGGCAGCTGCGTCTCTTGCCATCGTGAGACAAACCTGCTGGGGCCCAGGACAGGGCACTGCCACGCCTGCAGCCCTGTCGACCTGACCGGCTGTCAGCACTCCGAGCAGCTCCCGGCTACTGGCTAGCTGTGCCCTGTTCGCCTCTAATAGCCTCCTCAACAATGCCTCCATGTTTGCTCTGTGTGTTGGTCTATCTACTCAACTTGGGATTACTTGCCTGCATTCTCCACCATGTGTAGCGGGCCAGTGGGTGTGGGGTTTCCACGCTACCAAGTTGAGCAGACAAATGACACAACACACAGAGCAGTTCCAAGCACAGAATGGTTTATTTACCTTGTAAATGCAAACCAGGGTGGGAAAGGGTCATCCACCTCTTATATGCTAAAGTTCCAATGTCCGTCCAACCCCTTCCACCTATCCCTCTCCCTTAAGGCGTACCACACTGCCAGGCGATCACACAGATCCTGCCTGTCCTCACCTAGCCCTAGCTCCTCTTCCAACTCCAACTTCCCCACATGTCTGTTGGCTAGCCCTCTTAAGCCCAAGCACCCCTGCTTAATGATCCCCAGGCTCGCCTCGTTAACGTGAGGAAGTCCATATATGGCTTGGGGGTGGAGCCAGCAGGTTGCCGGACCTACCACTCCCCTCACTCCTCCCTGGCGTCTGCCACAGTATATTGAGGCAGAGATGTGCAAAATGTGGAGGGGAACATAGTGTGGCTTTTGCTGGATGTGTGGTACAGAGCTAAGCCAAAGAAGTGCAGAGAATTAAGATTATTAATAAAGTATCTGAGGCCCTAAATACTGTTAATGCAAATGAAAGCAAGCAAACAAGGATAAATGAGTCTGTTCAAAACATCAGTGGAAATCTTATTCAAAGTGATATTGTGCCCCAGAGGTCCGACCTGAGGAAACTCTAACCAGCAAAGTAAGCCCCCCCTGAGAACACGTGCAGTCGTAAGTGTATTGTTCAGGAGGATACCATCCTGGTTAACAAAAAGAGCTTTGTAGCATTCATATGCAAAGTTGTTAATGTGGCAGTACAGCAAGAAAAGTAAAGTGATAGAATCAAGATAGTGGTAGAAGCTGCAGAAGAGTTTTTGGGCATTAAAGATCTTGAAAGCTGAAGATATTCATGGTATGTTAAGAGCAAGTAATGATGGAGGGTTTCTAAACGATAGCTTAGAGACCCTCCATTATAGTTGATATAATAATGGTTTTCCTTTTCTTGCAGTGGAATTCTAGAAGCTTGATTGCAAATGGACAAGAATTTAAGAGGTTTATAGAAGAAGCAGAAGTCAGACCTGATATTGTTTGCGTTTAGGAAACATGGCTTCGACCTCACCTTGATTTCATTGACTTGGGTATGAGTCAGTAAGATCTGATAGGATTGGAAGACAAGGCGGAACTGTTCAAGATTTGTAAGGGAAGGGATGGCATTTAGAAGAATATTGACAATAACAGAAAAATAATGTGTAGCAATTGAAATATATAATATATATATATATAAATATATAAAAAAGATGGCAACAGTAGCAGTTAACTTGAATGATCCTTGCAGAGTACTATGCCCAGAAATATTAGATGGTATAATAAAGAAGCAAGGAAATAGATGAGAAATATGGTGTGGTGATTTTAATGCTCATAATAACCTTTTGGGAAGTAAACATACTGATAGCAATGGAGAAGCAGTGGAAGAAATGGCTATAAGACAGCTAGTTTGCCTAAATAATGGAAATGGTGCACGGATTGATATTCATATTAATACAATGTCCCGTTTAGACCTTATGCTGGTATCTAATAATATTGCAACATCTGCTTAATTGAGTATTAAAAGTAACTCAAGTATTGGAAGCGATCATTTCCCAATAATATGTGCATTAGATGTGGAGCTAGATATACAAAAAAGACCAAGTCATAATAAATGGTGAAATACTGTCAATAACAGATGAAGAAAAAGCAGAGTTACTAGGAAAGGCATTTGCTAGTGTGCATAGTGGTGGTGACCATTTAGACGATAAACACAAGCAAAATTTTAAAGGAAAATAGGGATGTGTATATAAAGAAAGATAGTGAGGAAAGTGCAATGGATGCTGAGATACAATGAATGAATTGGTTATAGTACTAGATGGAGCAAGGAATACTGCTACTGGAGAGGACTAATTAAGTTACATAATGTTCAAAGAACTTCCAATAATAGTACTTAGATTAATTTTGCACTTATTTAATAAAATATAGGATGAAGGGAAAATGCCCAAAAGTTGGAAAAGGCATTAATATTGCCATTTAATAAGCCTGGAACGGATGCAAATAATGCAGGTAATTATAGACCTATTGTCCTTACTTCCCATCTCTGTAAATGGATGGAGAAAATTCTAGTTAGCAGACAAAATTACTTTCTTGAACAATGAGGACTTTTTGCTCCATACCAAATTGGTTTTAGGAAGGGGCGGTCCACTATAGATGCTATAGTTAAGGTTAGCAATGAGATGGAGAAAACTTTTAAAATGAAGGAGCTAATGACTTAAGTATTCTTTGATATTGAAAAGGCTTATGATTACATGTGGAGGGAGGGGTTATTAATTAAACTGAACAAGATGGGGATTAGAGGAATAAAAGTAGGATCAGATTAACATCAAATTTAAAATGGAAATTCCACAAGGGAGTGCTATTAGTCCAGTTTTATTTTATTATGATCAATGATATCTTAATCAATTTGGATAGAAGAATTGGTTCGGCCTTGTACGCAGATGATGGGGAAATCTGGAAAAGGGGAAGAGACACTACAGTAGTGATGAAGAAAATGAAGGAAGCAGTCAGAAATGTGGAAGATTGGTCATACAACTGGGGGTTTAAGCTTTCTTTAAGTAAATCATGTTTTATGACAATAACAAATAAGAAAAGGAAAGATGCACAGAATATAAAACCATCCGGGAACAATAATGGAAAAAGTTGAAAAATTCAAATATCTTGGGATTTGGCCAGACCAAAAGGGCACGTTATTAACGACGTTAACGCAAACCAATTTTAACAGCGTTTTTTTTGTATCGTTCTCTTTTGATCAGTATATGCCAATGTTGTTATCAATAAAAAATCATTTGCACAAGGCAAGCCGATGCACTTCTCCGTGTTGATAAGAGCATTAAAATGAGAACAATTAATGGGACAGAGAAATCAAGGGATATTTAGCATAGAAAAAATATTTGCGATTAATCTGAGTTAACTATGACATTAATGCGATTAATCACGATTAAATATTTTGATCGCTTGACAGCCCGACCGATTCATCGGCCTGCCGATTTAATCGGCCGATTATAGCCTTTTTGAAAATAATCAACATCTGCCAAAAAGACGGCGTTGACAACAATTATTATTATTTTTTTTTTTTTTTGAAATGTTCTTGTATGTTCTAACGGTTTATTAGGTAGGCCCATTTAATAAATCTCTGTCTAATCAATGCTTAATTTTGTTTATGTCAGTTGAATTTTGTTACAAGTTGAATGCAAATGAGCACTGTTAGCATTCCAAAAGGCACAAGCTCTTACTTGACTGTTTTCAGTCTGTGTTTTTAGTTTTATGGCACATGATGGCATTTGGGCTTAAAAAGCCAAACATATATTTTTTGGTCTAGACCAATTGATTTGAAAATGTACAATTTCCTATTACTAGACGCACCTCTGATCAGATATTAAAGAGATTTAATACAAACAAACACATTTGTACTTATTTTCTCACCCAATGAGAATCGATAAGAGAATCGATAAGGAACCGGATCGATAAGCAGAATCGGAATCGTGAAATTCTTATCAATTCCCATCCCTACTTAGCGCTCCTTTAATAGAGCAAAACACACAGAGCCAGAATGTATTGGGGCTGCTTCATATCGGACTGGACTCCATTTGGGAAGCGAAGATTCTGAGAACATTATTTTCAATCTTACACAACAGTGTTCTTGGGGCTCTACTAGTAGGCTACCCTTGTTCAACATAAGATATTACGTAGCTACTGTGGTTGAACAGGACGTTCCTCTCAGTGAAAACACTTCATGGCCTTACTTCTGGAGTAGGCTGCAGGCTCCAGGCCAGTTCAGTAGCAGGTTACAGAGGTCAAAACAATACATAGCTCAGCTAAATCCGGATACATTCAGCGCTTTCTCTCTTCTTCGGGATGTATTTTACTTTGAAAGGGAACTGTGTTGTGTGTGTGTGTGTGTGTGTGTGTGTGTGTGTGTGTGTGTGTGTGTGTGTGTGTGTGTGTGTGTGTGTGTGTGTGTGTGTGTGTGTGTGTGTGTCTTTTTGTGCAGCAGTTAAAAAGTTAATAGAAATCACACCTGTTTATTTAAACATTATGCAAATCTTGTGTGTGTTCAAAAATGCTGTGGTGTGCTGGAGATAACCCAAAACAAATAAATCAATGATTAGCATGCTTACTACCGTGTTACAGTGTCACAATGCTGACTGCATTAGGACATGATACCGCATTATAACATGGGGAAGGGAAAATCTTTCATAATGGCCAGATTGTCCCCTCAGGGAATGTGCAGTCTCAGCTGGCACCAACACGCCTCTCAATATGTCTTTTCACTCACAGCTTGTGATCCGATTTTTCCGGTGGCTTATTATGCAAATTCCCGAACAGTGCATCGGTAATGCGGCCGCATCTCGCCCACACATCAGAACACTACGTCTGCTTCTCCTCTAACTCGGGCTCCCGTACGGCACAACACGGCTCATTAGAGACGTCACTAATTCAGTTGGACTGTTGGCTGGCACTTCTCCTTGAAAGGCAGGAAGGAAGCATCTGGAGGTGCGGCTTGGTGTGTCCGTGAAGGGTTTTCCTCAGCCCGCTTTGTCTGGTCGACCCATCGGACTTCAGACTGAATGTCACATCGCTGCGGAGCGAATCCAGGGTCCTGGAATATAACCCTGGATTTTCATATGGGCCTTCTGATTCAGCCTCATGGATGGATGGGTCCTCATCCTTCTGAAGGAGCGGAAGGCAGGTCTGGACGAGGTCCAGGGTTTAGGGAGTGTTGGGGTGGGGGACAGGGGGACAGGGGGAACGGGAGGAGATGTGTTCTTCTGCACAGAACTAGAAGCTAGCACGGTTGTTTTGTTGCAGGAGGTTTGGAAGGACGTGGGAGAATCCTCCCCCAGAATCACAGCTTAAAGACAGCTATTGTAGTGTATGGATGATGGATGGATGGATAAATGGATTGGCAGTTTGGTGAGTCAATGGTGGATGGATGAATTATTGGATGGATGGGTGAGTGGAATAATGGGTGGATGGCTGCATAATACATAGATGGGTTGATAATAATAATAATATAATAATAATGCACGTCACATCTCCCCTGTTTCCCTCTATGCCGTTTAAGAAACAGTCCTTAAAGTCCAGAAAGACAAATGCCCCAGCGATGGGTACAATAAACAAAGAGAAACGATGCCCAGATGTACACAGGCAGAGGCAAATAATACATATTCTACAATCGTAATGAAGACAGGGCCACGCCTTGTGAGCAATAAATGCAAGAAAGAGATCACCTGAAACGGGTTAATACATAATAACAGAAAGAAATACATGAAATAAATATGATTTATTGTTCACTTAGTCACATGTATAAAATATTGTGTTCACAGGTACAGCAATATTTGTTTATTTCCTTAATTTATTATCCTTTGTCTCATATGATTATTTGTGGGCAGAGTGGAAATGTAAAAAGTGTGTGGATAATATCCGTTTGGTTCACCGAGAAATAACTATATGTTGAATTATTTTAATGTGGAGATGCTTTTAAGATTTAAACTAAACGTTACGGTGTATCGGTGGTTGTATCTTACACAATGCAAATGTTTTTTTTTTTATATTAACAGTTAAGTATTAGTCATTGTTTTTGAAAGAAAAGCAACCTTTTGAAAATGAAAGAAAATTGAGAATACAGAAAAAAGGTCCTGAGGGTTTGTCTTGAATAATGAATAAATTTAGGTGATCAATAATATGGCACAATTTGTCTGCTTCATTCGAAAGGGAAATTGCCTTTATCCATCACTTTTTAATTTTTTCGATGAAAAGATGCATTCAGGATTAAGAAAGGGAAAGATTAAATGGGAATTAAATAATCACATATACACCATTAACTTAATTAGAACTAAATCATTATGTTGTTTTGATTTTCTCTTACATCCTAAGATTCTGAAACTGAATGTGTTACACTTTTCTTTCACAACTTTAGACAACTCAATATTTGAAAGTGCCGGTAATGTAGAAGAAAAATTATGAGCATTTTAAACCTGGTGCATTATCCAAGACCCTCTTTTTTTTCACAAAATAGTGTTTTGACCAATTCAAAGATGACAATTTTTGCATTCTTCAAAATGCTCTCTTCATAGTGGTGATCTGACAACGATGTCAGTTGTCAGTTCCAATACCTTAGTTTTGCTGTATGCCTACACATGCCAAAACAGTAATGGGGTTCTCTACTAGGATGTTAGAAGTCTCCTTCTACAAACCTGCTATGCAAAGGGAAGAAAATAAACACTTAAAAATGTATCCGTGGGTGGTGGTCGTGGAAAGCGGGCTGCCGACATGGAGCCCGGACACGGAAAGGTCAGCGTTCTCTAGCACACATGGGTAATTGGTGCTCAGAATACCCACTCGTGTTTTTCCCCGCTTCCACTGGCGCACCAACTTCCACCAAACACATTTTCACGTCCTCACTAACGTCTTGAACTTTAAATCATACACAATTGTTTGGAGTGTTCCCTGACATCAAGGGACCGATTTTGGGGGCAGTGTGGTTATAAATCACGTGAAATCTCTATTCCAGTGGATTTTATTTAAAATGGAGGCCTATTTGTTCAGTATTATTATGAATAGTAACCATGTAGTTTGAACTTCCTTGAACCAGCTCTTTAGAGTTTGCAGAAAGCAGATAACACATAAGTCTAGTGTGTGTGTGTGTGGGGGTGTGGGTGTGGGTGTCGGTGGGTGTGTGTGTAGGTGTACGCCAGGGTCATACTTGGAGCAGACTGCAAAACAGAATTTATTAATCAGCTAAAATTTATCGTCTCCTTTTCTCTATCTCGACAAATAATACAAAGTTACTTTGTCCTTTGGAATTAATTAGAATTTAATATTAACTGCATTGAGAATACATTGATCTGAATATAAATACATCAAACATGTAATATATCAGGGTGAATATGATTAGGTTTAGAGAATTATGACCAAAGTGTAACACGTTTAAAAATGGGTTGTTCTTTAGACTTCTGAATTGTGCAATGATTAACTGACTAAATGTCAGATTCATTTTTTTTTTTTTTCAAACTAATATTCAAATGCCTTTAGGCCAAAGAACATGAAAGATACGACAATGTTGTTTTTCACACATTTAGGGAAATGTGTCAAACATTGTGGTATTGTCTATTTTTTTCAAACGCAATACGTATGTGATCCAGAACCTCGAGGCAGGTAAATTCAAGGTTATTTACAACCCAGAGTTGAAGAGTTGTGGAGTCTACTAAGATCTTCTTCAGAACCCTTTAATTGGGCCTCTCCCGAGATGCTTCTTTATATTGCGAACGTATTTCTCTTTATTTCCCTCTCCATCCACAAGTCTTGTTATTCACTTGTTATTTACCGAAGTGAGGCTGGGAGAGGAATAGAAGTTCAGTGAAAATGTCCTCTGCATCAGGGCCCCGTATCGATCCCCCCACATGCTCCCCCCACTGCCCCTGCTCAGGCTGCCACTTTCTGCTGGCTTGTGCTGGTGGTGGTGAGGGTGGGGATGGAAGGGTGCTAGGTGGTGCTGGGGGAGAAGGAGGTGATGGTGGTGGTGGTAGTAGTGGGGGTGCTTGTGGGAAAGGCACGAGAGCAGCCCTCTTCTCCTTCCATTCTGTCGAGGTTTAGTAAATGGGCCTGCCAACTTGACGGTGTCTCTCTCTCTCTCTCTCTCTCTCTCTCTCTCTCTCTGTCTCTGTCTCTGTCTCTCTCTCTCTCTCCTGCATCTATATCCTCCTTGTTCTTCTTCTCCCTTGTCGCTTTGCCTAGTGCCCCCGCTCTCTCGTTTCCATAACTTCTGCTCCGAGGGGTTCTCAAGGCATCATCCTTGTTTGAATTTTAAATTTTTTTGGCTATCCATTGAGGAAATGTTAATGAACGAATCTGCACATGCCCACCTACCCAGACCCCCAACAGACGGGAACAACGTTTGAAGTACTGGGAAGCTGGGGAAGCTGGTTTACAGTGGCCGGCCTCTGGAAGTTGTAAAGAACCAAGAGGCTGTGAGATGCAAACTGCTACGTTTCCAAACTTCTAAGTCATTAGCAAAGAAAAAAAGAAAATGAAGAGCGAGAGAAGCTGATGCGGAATAAAATAGCCGAGCTACCGTTCCAGAATATTGAAATCTTTATTCATATTTATATTCATTAATATGCCGGCTTTGTCAGTTGTCCCTTGACATTTAAAATGTGCTGAATGAAAAAGGGTTTAATTATGTTTCCCGTGCTACAGGCCAGGATAGGGATAAATCCTGTAAATCACCGTCTTTTATGAATCGAACATCAGTTAGGAGAAGATAGTCCTCACAGCTTCTGATTTCTCAAAACAGACGCAGGGGGTGTCTTTACAACAACGGGAATTCCACTTTTTAACTGCCCAACGTTCCAATCCCACATTAAATACTGAACAATATACGACTGGATATTATAACAAGCCAGCACATTTCAATTTCTTCTTCTTCTTCTACTACAAAGCACAGTGGGCCGCGTCCGGCCCCTCACACAGTCTGAGTGAGTTTATTAGGCTGCATCCGCCCGGCGCCCCTTTAGGAGGCACTGTCTAGGAGGGGCCTTGGCGAGGAGGGCAGCGGGCGAGACGGGACGCGTTGTGACAGCAAACATCAGTCTCCATTTGATCACCATCATTACTCACCGGCGCCTTGATGCCCTGACAGCCCAACACAACCTGTTAGCTGCTGCATCCGCAGTCGGAGCGAGCACACAGGACTTTAGAAAAAGGAAATTAAAACTGAGTTCTGCTGACTCATCGAGTGTGGAAAGCTTTTTCACATTTTTTTTCCCCTTCGCTGTCGTGTTTTAAAGACTACCTTGTACCCAAATAACACCTGAGCATAAACATTTGCGCAAACGATCAATTTAAATATAAATCAAATCTCAGTCTGAAGCTTTTTAATGTAAAGTTGTTCTACGTGATTGCCATACTCCCTCTTCTTTAATAACATAAAAAAATAATTTCAAGTGAATGATGCAACAAATAAGCTTTGTTTATTTTAAATCTATCTGTTTATGTACTAGTCGCTGCTTGATAGCCAACAAAGCCATGAATGGACAACATATGTGTGTTATGTGTGGGAGAATAAATTATTTATATTTGTATAATATACAATTACAGTCTTGTCAGCATGCTACTGATCCAGTTTTTTTTTTTTCTTCCAAACATCGTTTTTTTCTGTCTATGTCACAGATTACTGGCTCGAAAATTGCATTAGCAGAAGGCATCATCCACTGTAAATCAGCGGCTTGGATGTGTTTTCTGGCAGTAACTGCAATTATATTCCTATCGCTCTTGCTCACTCCCTTGTTATCTGAATATCCTTCAACTATCCAACAACTTTTCACCCTTCATCCCTCAATCCGATATCTCTGCTACCATTTCCTAGTTTTCTATCTATCTTCAATATTTATCTGCGCGTCGTTAAACCCACGCGTTCTTCTAGGATTCCTCCACCCTCCACTCCTCCATCCCTTCTCCTGCCCCCTCCCTTCTTCCTGGACCAGTGAGGTCTGCGTTTGGTGCTGCTTTGTTCTGGCGTTGGCTTGCATTGTGGGCATTACCTGACTGGTGTCTGTCTGTGTTCTGAAAGTCTACAGGAGAACATAAAGTCCCGGCTCGGGCCTCATTTATAAACAATGTATATCAGAATAGAAGAACAGCCTATGTCACTTTCCACAATAAGTCCAGGAAACATAAATGGGGGAAAAAACTGCTTGTCGCATCATTCTGCATAGCTCTAGGTCAGCTTTGACTCACACACACACACACACATTCTCCAGGCAAAGTATAGTCAATATCCTATTCATAACCCATAAATCCTTATTATTTAGCGAGATTTTTTTTTTTTTTGTCCTGTACATCTCTCAGCTTATTGTTTTGATCTTTCAGCTTTGAGTGGTCCCTCGCCCTTTATCTCAAATGTTACCAAGTAAACAAAGCACCACCACGCAGATTATGTCTTCTAACAAAGCCACACATCGTGTTTCAAGGTTAACATAATGCATCAACATTTACATCCAGCGCCTGGTTGTGTGAACCCTTCCATTCCATGTTTCACGGGGATGATGAATATTAGCGTATTAGCCAGGGCAAGTGTTTCTGTTAAGCCGTGCATAGTGGAGTGGCTGCTCACCTGATTTACAATTATTCTGCTAGAAATGACACGCCAGGGTTTGTAACTTCTTTCTGTGATGTTTCTGTCAGGTTATTATATAGAGTATATATTTAGGTTATTCCTTTGCAGATGTTTTCTTCCCTTCCTCACCACCCTGCTGCTTTCCCCATGGGGCACGGGGAGACAGCTTGGTCTCTCCCTCTTCATCGACGTCCACTGTTTTAAATTCAGATGCCCCCCCGTACTTCATTATATACATAGACACCACTGGGAGGAGGCGGGAGGAGGGGGGGAGTCAATGGGAGAGGCTAGCTCATCCAGACTCTGCGAACAGCATGGTAAAAGTGGACACTTGTGTGCAATTGTTTGCGTCACTTCTGAGACTCTGTGTGCACACCATGTTTTATGAAATAAAAATACAAACCGGAGCAATAAAGCGGGTGTTCAGCTGACAGTTTGAGAGTATTTCTAGAAGCTGTTTGAAGGGGATCGGCCAGACATCCTAATTGTATCCTCAACTGGGCCAAAACTCAGTGGCATCTTCATGCTGTATTTTGCTGTCCCCTGTGGGGAACAAATATGCTGGTGGTATTGTTTCTCTTCAGTGGTTGTCTAGTGACTATACAGGTAAGTTGCAGGACTTCCAAGGGTTTTCTTCATGTTGTGGAGGTTTGGTTTATGCTCAAACGTAAAAGTGAATATATCAAAAACTATTTAACCGCTAATCCCATGCTGTACTCGTCGTGATCGCAGAGGCAAAGCGATCACTTCTTTACCCGGACAGGGCTGGAGATCAGAGAGGTAGAGGGGTCGAGGAGGCCGGAAGCAAAACCTCTGGATTTGTGCTCTCATGCACTCTGACTGAGGAATTACATTGAATAAGAAAGGAAATCGAAAATCTATTTGTATGAATAAAAGCAAACAAAGGATTTCAGACTCACTTTGTGTGGTACAGGGTGATTGTTTTGTTACTTTTGACTCTGAATGGCGTCCCTAATGGCAGATGCTTATTCTGTTACAGAGGAAGGTACCCGCGCCGGGTCTTATAGGTCGAGCACTGCGCTATCGGCATAAAGATAAAATATTGCACAATAAATATAATGGGGCCAAAGGGCAGCTTGAAAAACACAACAGCTTTGAAAAGTAGAAGGTTCTTCACAGACTTTGTGACCTAATTTACATTTCCAGAGCACTTCTGCAAACACTTAGCAATGGGCAGGGGTTAAAGGCTCAGACAAGGTCCTAAAGTATACCCAGAAGCAACCATGCTAAACTTGGACATTCAGATTAAAGCAAATAAAGGTTTCACTATCCTTTTTTCCAAGACTGCTGTGGTGTGTGAGAAACATGTTTTTTTTTATTATTCTTCTCAGAAGTGTGAATAATTCAACGGCTTAATGCCTCCGGAATTTTTCTGCACGCTTCACGCCGCATCCTGTTGGCGGCTCGCAGGGGGCTTTATTTCAACATCATCAGCTCCATCTCTGCTGAATCCAAACCCGCCGGGACCATCATTTATTCACCATCCACCCAGTTATTCACTATTACCGCACGCTTTTATTGTTTTAATCCAAAGTGAACTCTGATGGATAAAGATAGATGTCATGTATGCCAGGAGCAGGTAAAGAGCTGATGGTGTGTTCGAGATGCATCATACACCACCCACACAAGTTACTCTTGTGACGTAATTTCCTGTCTTGCAGCACTTATAGCGTTCCTGTTTGTCTTTGAGGGCATCGCTACATGACGAGTCGGGGATGAACAGTCATTGGCTGGTCATTGTTATTGTTAGCTATCTGAGCCTCTTTAGCAAACGACCTAGACTAAATTTTACATTGTATTGCACGCACCGCAAGCAAATGAGTGGATACGACCAAAAGGGGGCGTGCCTCAGTGAAATGTCGCAAGGAAGCTTGGAGATTTCCCCCTTTGAAACTCTTGCGGTTGGTGTACAATTCATCTCGAACACACCATTAGGCTCGGCCTCTTGCTTAATGATCTAGAGGGTGGGAATGTAGCAGGTTGACGTTGGGGACTGAACCCATTTACCTTTCGGATGGTAGTTTGAACTTTATGGTGCTACGCTGTCCAGCGTAGCACCATAAAGTGTAACGCCCTTGTAGGTTATTCTGCTCTAGAGGAATACTTTGGAAACAGGATTGCCTTATCAAGCTCGTTCAACGTAGCATCCGATTCTGATTGGCCGTGATGTTAACAGCAAAAAATCTTTGTCTCTGCTGGTCGTCCCATCGATAGAGAAGCAATATTGATGTTTTTATTGTGTTAGGAGGGGAAGATAAAGATTGGTAGAACAAGTCGAACAAAATCATCAAAGGGAGGTCAACCCAACGATACGGTCTGCTCCCAAAATAAAATCCTCCATCTCGGTTTTAATAACATGTTGTTCAGAGAAACGCTGGAATGTGGCTCTTATCTGACCTGCATTCAAATACCTGAATCGCACCGCATTGTGTCTGATGCGTCTTTCAGCAGCTCTATTTAAAAGGCAATCTAGCCAAATCTTTTGAGCCCAAAACGAGCACTCTGATGGTACCTTTCATAGTTAGTTTTTAGTGTTGAAGTGCTGATCCTAACAGCCACATTTCTGATAAGGAAATACTGCCCCGCTTTCACATTTCAATAATCAGTGGGCCGTTGGTCGTCTGTCGGTGCTTTCATGAACAACTAGGTCACAGCCTTCAATGACTGCTAACTGCTTTCTGACAAAGATCTCAAGCCGTTTTCCAACATGGATATCCACTCGCTAAGTACCTTGATGGAGGTTGTGATCCAACACTCTGAATTTCATCTTCCACTACCTGGACAGTTGTCTGCCTTGTCCACAATGACGAGCCCACGGTGTAGTCGTTTATTCTTGTTCCCGTAGGTCTTTTTCAAAAGTGATTCAGTTATGAAGTAACTCACCCTCCATCACCAAAGACCCCAAACTGGTAATTTCAGATTTTATGAATGATTTAGATCCACATTGGTTTGGCGCTCTTAATTGCAGTGCTATGCGATTCATACACCTGAAGCCCATGTTATTGGGAATTATAATGAGCATGAGATCCTGTTGAGCATATAGAATACAGTGAATAAAGAGGAGTAGTTGTAGCACTTCATTCAGAAGCTGAAGTTTGTCTTTCAAACTAAAACCCATGATTCAACCATGGCATATTTAAGGCAACAAAAATAATGGATCTAGATGTTGTACCTGTATCTAATTGGTAGCTACACAGATAAAAGTTGGTGTTGTGGATGAGGAGGTGTTGGCGCTCAAACGGAGCAGAGACGGATGGAGCTGGCCAGAAGAACAGCGGTTTCTGTTCACTGTGTGGTGGAGTGAGCCTGGCTTGGATTTCCTATTGGGACTGTTTTGTTAACAATGGGATTTTTTTTGCCAAACACAATAATGAATAGACAAACACAACACAGGGAGCAGTTCAAGCGGGGGATTTATTCACAGAGTAAACAATTGTCATACACAGCGGTCGATACACAAGCAATCCATAAAGTACCAATCTTACCCTCTTGGCCGTACAATGTTCACATTAGCTCACGCAGATACTCTCTGTAGTCGGCCTCAGCTTCAAGGCGATCACACAGATCCGGCCTGCTCGCTAGCCCTAGCCCTAACTCAGGCTTGTGGTAGCCTGCTCCCCTTAGCCTTCCTTCCCTTACACGACTGTCCTCTTAAGCCAAAGCACCCCTGCCTAACGATCCCCAGGCTTGCCTCGTTAGAGGGAGGAAGTCCATAGATGGCTTGGGGATGGAGCCAGCAGGTTGCCAGACCTACCACTCCCCTCACTCCTCCCTGGCGTCTGCCACAATATATATCCAACATAAATTAGCACATCAAACTTCAGACGGCGGCAGGAAAGGCGAAGACTAGAATGATGCCTGTGACACATTTGGCAGATGTCTTTTTTTCGGGGGAAATGAAGGGTGTGTGTTTCTTTTTCCGTTCCACTGAGACTTTTCTTCACCCAGCCCTAGATGTATAGGCATAAACCTCCACCTGCATGACCAATTCAAATGCCCGAATCTTCACGTTCTGACTGCTTCTTAAAGGATTAGTACACAGGAAAAGAGTAAAAACACATAAGGCCCGGCCCCTAGCTGGTTGAAACAGGGCATGTGTTCATAACGACAGTCTCCTTCTTTGTTTGGCCCCCCCGCGTTTGGAGCCACTATTGGCAGAGGGAGAGAGGTAGGGGGAGAGAAAGAGATATAGTGAGAGGCAGAGAGTGGAGTGGGGGGGGGGGGGGTGGGGGGTTACCACACGTTCTATTTTCCTTCATCATTTCCTCAAAGTGGGTCACATTCCCCCAACTGGACCGAGCCCTAGTGCTGGGAACACACACATCCAGGCCTGGCTGAGAGCTCGCCTTAGGTGTGGATCTTTAATATATATGTATTTATATATATATATATATATCTCATGCACTCAGGGTCTCGCCAGATGTAAATGGTATATTTAATGGATAGATTTGAAGCTTTGTGTCCTGTTTAATATGTTATTATGGGACACTGTTCAAAGAGTTATCAGGCATGAATCTTCTCTGTTCGTTTGGGGTATTTTTCTGTCAAAAGTATGTATGCTTGACTAGAAGGTAAAACATAAATGTGTGTGGGCCATATATTTTTGTTTAGGGCATGTTATTTAATAAGAGAACGGAGAGACCTATTCATATTTTACCGAAAAATCGGTATATGAATTGAAATGTATCTAAAGCAAAAACTGACAGACAGAAGCTGAAAGAAACAAAAGCCGCCTATAGCCCAGGAAACGGAAAAAGGATATCTTCCACAAGTCCAGATGGATGAGGCATAACTGTCCTTATCCTCTTTCTTTTGGTTACCCTGAAAGAATCCATTCGTATAATACATTTATCTCTGACTTAACAGACGGGGCGATCCTAGATGTTCTATGAATGGCGCGGCCGTTTCAGCTCAAAGCTGTGAAATATATACGCCCTAGAAAAAGGCAGAGGGGGAGAGATACTCTGATGGCATACTTACCAGATGACCCCTGAGTGCTTTAATGCTGGGAGCTGCAAAGTGAAATCTTCTACACTTGAGCCGCATGGTTAAAAATGTAAGTGTATATCCCTTGGTGTTTTTGAAACACATTATGTTTTGTGCACCGGTTAGACCGCCAAAAAGATTAGCACTGAAAAAAATAAAAGATAGGAACCGGCTCTGAAACAAGCTCCGGAGAGCCAGTTTTATGTACAAGAGATGTGTGCGTCAGTGGGATTCGTTTTTTGACAAATAAACTGAAAAAAAGTATGTTTATGGTCATGTTTCTTGTTCCGATGGAAAGAAATCTGGCTACATCAAGGTTTTCACTTGCTAGTTTGCATAATCTACACCAAGATACATGCAAAAAAAAGCAGAAAATAGGACATACACCACATGGGCTACCTCTATAGATGTACCTAAAACACGTGTAAATGTAAAGCCACATATTGTGTCACATAAAATAACATCTATAAAACGAAATAACCCTAAAACTAGCATTACTCCTTCCCAATGTTTTTCCCGTCTTGTGAAGTCACTACAGTGTATACAGTCCCCCACTCATAGACCATCTCTATTGTTTGAGCTGGGCTGGGTCTGTGAGCGGAGGCTATATTACAAGTATCAGATGGGCTGAGCTGCCGCCAGATGCACCAGCAGCCCTGCCTCTCCTTAAACCACGAGTCGCACGTGACCCATGACCAGAGTGTGGACAACCTCGGCTCCGAAGGCCGAGCATTGACCCCTTGGTGGCCCCTGAGCCCAGCTTTGCCCACAGGGCCAGGCAGCACCCAACTAACTTCAAAAATACATTAAATGTATTCAATATATAAATATATGCAACCAGCCTCTCTGCTGTGCAGGCATCTCATCTCAATGAGAAAATGTCTGTGCATGGTATGATGTCAAGCGACATGAGAGTAAAAAGGAGCTAGCCAGCCGCTAACACTGAATATTCATAAGTGCATCATCATATTGCATATGTATAACATCTGCCCTGGTTTGCAGCCCTGCTGATGCCCCCACTGATTCCCTGGTCCGTCCCCGTTTAGGATGGCCTGTCTACAACCGGAGCTGTCCCCTTGAATGTCTCAGTTTGAAAAGAAATATCGGATTCTCAAAAATTGACGGATAGATGTTCAATGGCAAAAGGTTGTAGCTCATTCATGAACATACAATTTGAGATGCTTGGTCCTTTGTCTCTTGCCTTTCTTACAGACTGTGACGCAAACCTGCTACATGGGGGTTATCCATCGACTTTGTATCATGAGGCATGATCACATATAAACAATAGGCCGACAATATACAATATCGATTCCGATTCCTTCTCCGAGTAGCTTTGGGCGGTTTACCAAAGTTAAAAACACATTACAGTAAACCTTTGGGCATGTGCCGCCCGATACTACAGAATCCATCCCCTTAGGCTTAAGCGCAGGCTGCAGGGAGTTGATGAGTGTGAGGTCGTGGCGATGGGCTCCCAGTACATCCGTCAGCTCCTTAATGGTTTCTCTCCCAGGCCCGCTTCATGGCTGCAGCTGCATCAGAACGAAGCTGAGCGTCATGTTAATCCTCACAGGGTCTCCAGAGGCCGCTGCCGGATCCTACCGGGCCCTCGTATTAGAAGAGAAAAATCTGGGGAAACCATAGTACTGTAAAGACAAATACAGCTGCAATGTCCATGCTGGACACTGCAGTTGCTATGGATGTCGCATGAGTTAGCATGATGTCAGTTTGTTTTACTTTTAAAACTATTGGGGTGGACTATCAGGTACAATTATTTTGAATTTTTTAAGTATAATTGAACAAGTCCATGACGGAAGAATTTGATTGTGTGAAAAGCAAAAGACACTCATATCATGGCAGATACTGCCATGATATGAGTATGCTATGAATAATTTCAATAGACCATTTCAATGGAGCCATTCTGTTGTTAATTCTGACACTTTTGGCCAATCCTGAAGTCTGATCTGTCTTTAAGAAAGTTTGTGAGAAAGCAACCCAAAAAAAAAAAAATCCAAACTGTCATATGAGGTACTAGCCTGGCTAACGCCAGACCTCATCGCAATCTACATTGAGAAGAGATCTGGGAACCACACATTCATTTTTTCGTATTTGAGGCGTGGTTTACGATTGCCCGGAGACGTTTATTGGGCGCTACGAACGTCTATCATATGAGTCTGTACTTAGCTCATAGCCATCGTATCAATTATACCAGATGACGTATGTAGAGCGACAGAAATACGATGAGGAAGAGGACGATGAGTGTGTCCCATAGACATCGTCACCGTCTTGCCGTCCCTCCCCATTCTGTGATTGGTTCCCTATCTCAGGCGAAAATCGGATTCATGGAATCCAGGCTGTCTAGCAGCGCAAAATGAAATTGCGCGCAAGGCAGCTTGGGTATACCCAGGCTAATGAGGTGCGATAATGAGCAAGAATACGTTTACTTACGTATAGAGAATCAACTCCAAGTCAGCAACTTCCATTGCTCATCCTCGTTATAAATAAAAAGCTCAACCCCAAAAAGATTATTGGTAGAGAAGAGGAGGGAGAGGAGGAGAAAGGGCGGCTCGCTTCGCTCCCCCCCAGAGAGAGAATGTTTATATAATCGATGGATGAGTAGTTAGCTGTGGAACCAAAATATACAACATAAAGGAAAAGATAGACTCAAAGTTGGAGACATGGGTGTTTGTTGGGGTTTGTTATGTGCGTATGCCTCTGTGTGTGTGTGTTTGTATGTGTGTGTGTTTGTGCAATCATCTGTGAGTGTGTGTGTGTGCGCGTGTACGTGTGTGCGTGTGTCTTAGTTACTCTGCACTGCCGTGGCGAGGACACATCCAGGTCATGCCGACACATGTCTCATCCAGCTTCCAGCGTTCCCACAGGATTAATTTAACAAGCTGTCCGAACGATCGTGGGGTAAACGGGCCCTTGGTAAACCCGGCTGTGACAAAGTCTCCCCTTGAGTCGCGTCGGCGGTGGCGAATCCATTTAAAACGCGTCGGTTTCACAAAAAAACGTCAGGAGACGACAGAGCTGAACGAAGGGAGGGAGGGAGGGAGGGAGTGGATTTACTTCTACATATTGTTCCTAGGCAGACATCTGAAGGACACCTACTTTCAAAGTAAAAGTTGAAAGCCGACACGGCGAAAACAGAATCCCATTTCCCCTTTTTGTCTTAATTTTGCCGTTTTTATGGCGGCCCTGACAGCCCCAGAGCGATTCATCCGCAGGTAGACGAGGGAGAGGAGAGCAGACAGGAACGCGCCTCCACTCGTCATCATCAAGCCAATCAACAATCCCCCCCCCTCCCACTCCCCCCCTCTGCAGCCACGACGCAGAGTAATGACCTCATCAATCCGACTTAAGTCCCTGCGCTCGCCAGACAAAACTCTATTCTGTTTGTCTGTGTGGCTGTGTCTTTGTGTGTGTCTGTGTGTGTATGAGTCTGCGGAGGGGGTTTATTGTTTGGCTGCCATCTTGAGTTGAGTTACGTATCATTTAAGGTTCTAACAGTCGTTCCGAGCTGCCTTATGTTGGCTGTTATATTGACTTAAGTGACATTTTGTTTCTATGCCACTGCTGTTGTGGTTGTCGGTAGTAGGTGGGAGGAGGGGTGGCAGGGAGGCGGGGGGGCTGTGAGTGCTGTGGTCTCGTATCTGTGCTGAAAGACATTAAAGCAACATGCCTTTGCTAACCTGGTCGTTGAGCACATGCATGCGCACACCAACAGACACATACACACCCACGAGATTGCAATTGAATCCACACGCACACTTTTGCATGCACACACACATACACGCAAAGACACTCCTGCAAGGCAGATTGCTAGACAAACACACAAGCACATGCACACACAATCCCACAAGATCACAGTGCGTGTGTGTGTGTGTGTGTGTGTGTGTGAGGAGCAGGCGTTGCATCTCTCAGATCATCACTGCACATCTGTAATTGTTTTAAAAATGCAGGGTGTGTAGAGTAGTCATGCACCCATGGGTGGCGAGGAGATGAAGGGGATGGTATGGGATTCACGAGAGAGAGAGAGGGAGAGGGAGAGGGAGAGAGGGGGGAGAGAGAGAGAGAGAGAGGGAGAGAGAGGGAGAGAGAGGGAGAGAGAGAGAGAGAGAGAGAGAGAGAGGGAGAGAGAGGGAGAGAGAGAGAGAGAGGGGGGAGAGAGAGAAAAGAGAGAGAGAGAGAGAGAGAGAGAGAGAGAGGGGGGAGAGAGAGAGAGAGAGAGCGAGAGGGGGGAGAGAGAGGGGGGAGAGAGAGAAAAGAGAGAGAGAGAGAGGGGGAGAGAGGGGGGGAGAGAGAGAGAGAGAGAGGGGGAGAGAGGGGGGGAGAGAGAGAAGAAGAGAGAAGAAGAGAGAGGGGGGGAGAGAGAGAGAGAGAGAGAGGGGGGGAGAGAGAGAAGAAGAGAGAAGAAGAGAGAAGAGAGAGATCTTTTCGGTAGGGGTACTCTGAAAAGGAGAGGATCATCGCTAGCACCCCACCATCGCTAGCACCCCAAAAAACAGCTGGCCACCTGACAAACCAGCGGCAACCCCTTGGGTCCAATTTACATTTGATTTTGTATCCAGACCAAAACCAAGGGTGCGATCTCCAACATGCGAAGCGCCCCCCGCTGATCCCGTCCTGCACCCCGCAAGGTCGCAGTCCGCCGTCGCCCCGGCGGTCGCGTCGATATTGAACTAAAGATTAAAGCCGGACCCTAATCTGTCCCTTTCATCCCCCCCACCGCAGCACACCCGCCCCCGGCCCGCTTTCATCCATCACGGGCGCTTATGTGTCCAGTTTAGCACGAGGCTTTTTCTGTGTGGTAACAACCTCTCCCCAGGCTATGTCTGTTTGGACTACTAATCCTGGAGAGGCAGGGGCCCCTGTCGCCATGGACACTGTACATCGGCCCCCCACCACCAGAAACCAACACTGTAACATGGTTACAATCCGGGTGCATTCATTAACGTTGTCAATCTTATCAGTAATACGCGTTAACTGACGTTGTTAACCATTTAATTAATCGTCTGGGAATTATTTATTGATGGTGTTCACTTGAGCTAAGGTAATGGTGATCATGTCTAAAGAATTCATTTATACCTTATTTTATTAGGTGAGGATTACCCCTAACCCTAATCCTAGCCCAAACCCGCCAAACCTAAACTCAGGGCCAACCCTGAGCAGAACCCCTATGCAGTTGCTGTATAATAACGCCTATTAGTAGACTGGGTAGCCCCATTCTGCCGGCGATTTGAGTTTGCCCTGCAAAGGGTCTGGAGAAGAGCAATACATTTCTTTCTGCCTCCGATACGTTTTTTGCGGGGGCAAATCACCAAGCTTGCTTTTACCCTAGGCGCGCTATGGGCTGGTTTAACACAATGACGTCAGGCAAGCGTCAGCGAGTAGCCAATCGCATACAGAGTCATTTAAACTTGGCCCGTTGATCACGCCTCTTGTGCTGAAGAAAATGACAGCAGCTTCCCCAGACTAGCCAGACTAGCCTATTAGTGCATTAGCTATTTTTTTAAATTACCATTTTGAATGTTCATGCATCACAAATGGCACAATGGGAGAACTGTGTGGAATAGCTGATGAGGCATTGGTCGGTGTGCCTCCATATTTCCTTTTTCCTTTCCGCCTGCAGTTTTCTATACAAATGCGAGTTCTTCATTTGGACTCCACAGTTTCCTTTGTACCGGCGCCCGGTCATTGTGAGTTGTTGTTTTTTCTCTTCGGATAACGCTGTTCTTTAAGCTTAAATGAAAGCTCCCCTTTCCTGTTTTATCCGGCGCGGCAGAGAAGAGGGCCTCCGCTACCTGAGTGGTAACATACAGTCAGAGTGGAGTACAGGCCTTTCAAAGTCCTACTAGGCGCCACAAAGGCATCAATGGCGGCTCGGACTGTAGGAACCTGCAGAGGTTCACTTAAAGGGGTTTCACCTCACGTTGGTTGTGTGTGTGTGTGTGTGTGTGTGTGTGTGTGTGTGTGTGTGTGTGTGTGTGTGTGTGTGTGTGTGTGTGTGTGTGTGTGTGTGTGTGTGTGTGTGTGTGTGGTCGTCTCTGAAGCCTTTGCTTTCCCAGTGTGCCTCTGTTTGCTGGCGGATCTGCTCACTTTTATGCCTTTGCCCTGAGCACCTACTTAGGGAGCGTGTGTGTGTGTAGGTGTGTTTGTGTGCTGTTAGTCCCTTTCTCATTTGGACTTGCCACTGTGAACAGTAGTCTGTTTCAAGTTTGTGTGTCTGTGTGTATATGAACATCCAAGTGTGGATGTGGGTGTGTGTTTTTGTGTGTAGATGTTTGAGTGTGCATGTGCCTTTTGTATTTTCAGTTCTGAGTACATTTAAAAGCCACATCTCACTGTGTGTGTGTGTGTGTGTGTGTGTGTGTGTGTGTGTGTGTGTGTGTGTGTGTGTGTGTGTGTGTGTGTTTGAGCATGCAATCGCACATGTGTGTTTCTGCTATCCCTTTCAAAAGTGTGTACAGGTGAGTGAGGGTGTACGGATTGTCGAATGAAAGAATATAACAAGTAAATGGAATCTGTTTGGACGATGTATCAGAAAAAGAACGTGCTGTCATTGGGAAAACAGAAAATAAAGTAAAATGCGAACCATGAATGGTACATGGAGCTCATTTGCTCTAATGGTGTGTGTGAGTGTACCTGTGTGTGTGCATGCCCGCGTTTCAGCCTGCATGCGTGCACATGCATTCCCATGCGTGTGCATGCACTGTATATCCCCAAGTATATGTGTACATCAAATCTTGCTCAAATATGTTTGTTGTAGGAGAGAGAGAGAGAGAGAGCGAGGGCGAGAGACAATCCAAGAAGCAGGCTAAAGGATTGTACTCTCTAGCATGTTGACAGTGAGCCTGACACTTCATTAATCTAAGCAAATCCCCCCAAAGTTACTCGAGTGTGGTTTCTATTTTCACATTTCCTATTAGTTCCTCTGCGTGGATTAAGCAGTGCAGTTCACGAGTGAGTGGCCAGCATCAGCCCGGCTAGGGGCCGGCGAGGGCCCCGCACGTATAATTGGCTTGTAATGGATTTAGGGGCCCTGCTTGCATCGGTTATAGAGATAGATCTGAATAGGGGAAAAGACTGCAGTCTCTTTTCCCTTTTTTGTCGTCATGCGGCAGATGTTGTGGCCTGGCCTGGGCAATTTGTATGTATAGATATATTTATGTATATATCTATGTAGTTATTTTAATAGATTTTCTTTCTGGGGGAGTTATAATTTCTAGATTAAAAACATGCATCCAGTTTTTGCTGAACGACGATGTACACTAACTGAATGAACCGATGCCTGCAGGTATTTGGAAACAACATATTCTGACATTGTTTTTATTGTTGATGAAGACACAATAGCACAATCACACACTTCCAGCAACAGGATCCAGGGAAGTTTCCCCCTGCCAACGAGACAAGGATTGTTTCCTCACACAAATTCACCGTCCAAACATATTTTTGGGATGAATATTTTACACAAAGTACAGAAACAGCGTTGTCTTCCTGCTAATTATATCTGTCAGTTAGCTAATCTTAAGAGGCTATGGTGTGCTCTTGACCAAATTGTGCCATCGCAACATAATTGAACACACAATGAAGGCGTGACAGGCTATCGGATTGAGCTAGCAAGCATCATTTTTTTATTCATATTTTTTTGTGGGGAAGATTATCTGAATGACTGATGGAGGTGGCCTTGATCGCCCCCCGATCTCTCTTTCTAGCCATAAATCGGCTGTCATCTCTCTCTCTCTCTCTCTCTCTCTCTCTCTCTCTCTCTCTCTCTCTCTCTCTCTCTCTCTCTCTCTCTCTCTCTCGCTGTTGGTACAACCAGGGGCTGTTCTAGCCCAATTTTTAGGGGGGGGGGGGCGGGCACACTAGTTGTTTTGTTGGAGGGGCACATTGAAATCGGGACCCAAAATATTTAGTTTAGTACTAACTAACGGCATTCAAAAACAATATACAATAATTGGCTTTTTCCCGTTACAGAATTTATTTCAGTAGCATAGTATTGAGTGTTTCTTTCAGTTACAGCAATTGTTAATATTATACTTTTGAAATGTTTCAGTGGTTAAAATTGTCAATATTACAACTTTTTTGGTTTCCTTCACTGACATCAAACCACTCAGTATCATACATCACCAACAGCATTTAAGTCAGTATGATAAATCTGAAGTTCCACCTTGTGTGTCAGCGCCACACCATCGCAAGCGATAGACCCCCGGTCCGGACGGAGGTAAAAAGAAAAAATGTTTGCCGGGGGGGGCCACTGGGGGGTACGAGCTCAGTTTTACGGGGGCACTCGCCCCTGCTGGCCCCTCCTGGCTCCTGCTGCCCCCCGCTAGAACCGCCCCTGGGTACAACCATTAGCCCTTCACTAGCCCAGGATGGATGGCCAGTCTGCTGTATATTCCCGCCGTCTGCTAGCCCCCCCGCCGCAGACCTCTCTCCACCAGCGCCGTCGACGGTGTGGCTCTGAGAGGAGCGGGCGGCCAGGGGAACAAAGAACAGCAGAATGTGGTTGGGTCGAAGACAAGCACTTTGTCCTCGCTTGTCTTTTGTTTCGTTCCTCCTTCTGGGATAAACGCTGGGCTCGCATCAGGCTGCCAAGCGTTTCGTTTTTTTTAATATATATTGTATTATTATTATATTTATTATTATATTCATGTGTTGCAGGGGAGAGACATCTCTCAAGTCAATTTAAATTAGCCTCGGGTTATATTAAGCGGGGCCGGGTGTGTCGTGATTCACAGACCGAGTCTCTCGACTGGACAGACACTGTGTCCGGCCAGCAGGACGCTAGGACGGAGGAGAGGGAAGTATGTTCTGCTGTTGATTCATGTTATGGTCTTCTCAAGAGAGAGACCCACCCACACACACTTTAAATACACTTTGTTTATCTACTTATGTCAAAAAATAGATCACCTATCGAGCAAACATGCAGAGAATATACATCGATAGGACCATTCTATCAACTAAACACTGTGTAAAGTGTTACCACTAACATTTACATTTACGGCATTTAGCAGACGCTTTTTAACAAAGCAAGTTAATAGTCAGGAATAATCAGTTAATACACACATTGACACACCGATGGCAGACTCAACCATGCAAGGCAACAGCCAGCTCGTCAGGAGCAGTTAGGGTTAAGTGTCTTGCTCAGAGACACATCAACGCTAGGAGGAGCTGGGGATCGAACTAGCAACCTTTCGGTTACAAGACAACTGCTCTACCTCCTGAGCGAAGCCGACCCTGCACTTAATACAATAATGAACCATTCATTAAAATTAGTTCAATAACCATTTACTCCAGGTTAAAAGAAAAGGCTTATGATATAAATAACCATGCATCACTGTGTGGTTAACGGCGGCGCTTCTGACCCAAACAATCACATGAGGCAGTGACTATCTCCCCCTACTGTCTCTCCCCCTCCTCCCCCCCGTCCCCTACGCCGCTTGGCACCCTGGCAGAGGGCACGCAGGGGTCTCCTCCATGCAAATGAGTCTCCCCGTCCCCTTGATGGGCCCACCTCGCCGCTTCCTGCCTCAGAAAAAGACAATACATTTGGAGAGACGAAGGAAGCGGCAGGAAGCCAGAGAGCAGAGTAGCACCTGTTGTACGACACACAGACTACTGTTCACAGTGACAAGTCCTAATGAGCCTCCCACACTGTACTGTGACAAAGGCATTGTCTTCCCCGTCCAAAGGGACTAACAGCACACACACACACACACACACTCCCTAAGTAGGTGCTCAGGGCAAAGGCATAAAAGTGAGCAGATCCGCCAGCAAACAGAGACACATCAATTAATAAATCTGTTAATTAACAGTCAACTAAGGATCACTAGATCATTAATCATTAATTAACACTAGTTAATGCAGTATTAAGCTTTTAGCATAGGGGTTTAAGGATAGGGTTAGTAGGTTTATGTTAGGCCTTATCCTTACCCCTTTAAATATTGTGTAATTATATACCTCAGTTGACAGGAAGACAATTAGTACATGATTAGTAGACCAATAATGAACTGTTATTTAACTGTTAGTTAATAACTAATTTTACCCTATACTGTACCCAATAAGTGTTACTAACTTAGTAATGCCTATTGTCAGTTCATTTCCAAACATATTTCACCCCCTCCACTAAGAAAACAGATTGAAATGTGCATCAGCAGCAGGCTTTGAACATTAAAAAGACATGGGGATTTCAAATTTTAAAACATCCAATTTATTTGGTATTGGTTGAAAGTGTTAAAATGAAAAAATGAGGTGGATTTGATTGGAGAATGGGAGTGATATCACAGTTCAGTGGTCCAGAACGGTGTGTGTGTGTGTGTGTGTGTGTGTGTGTGTGTGTGTGTGTGTGTGTGTGTGTGTGTGTGTGTGTGTGTGTGTGTGTGTGTGTGTGTGTGTGTGTGTGTGTGTGTGTGTGTGTGTGTGTGTTGGATTACAACCCATTGTAATCCAATGGGTTTGTGATGCCTCAGATACAGGTGGGTAGAGGCTCTGAGGCACTTGCGGCCCGAAGGCATAGTCTTGTTTTCTCATCCAGGTAAAGTGAATGGAATAATATCAGTCAGGTCGAATACTAGGAAGCGTATTCTTGGCTACATGATCTTCAGAATCAAAGAGAGTTTAGATAAGTAAAGTATTATTAATGAGAGCACATGTTCCGTCATGAGAAAAAACGTAATGTCTGACCCCCTGTCTTTGTGAACACACATTTTGTGTTCACTCGTTTTGGGTTGAATCTAAGTGCTACTGAATTGTGCTGTTCTGCTCTTTTTTTTGCTCACACACTTTCTAAATGATTAAATAAACTCAATAACAGTGTTCTGTGCACTCCAACTGGCTGTGCAACTGTGTGACACAAATTAGCGTAGCTCGGCTGGCCGGTTGCCTTGAGTGGTTATCACTATCGATTAGCATTGACTGCTGAAACTGGCTACAGATACTATACTAACTTGTGGCTTAAAATGAACTGGGCATATCTGTCGATGCTGATCGATTGTGATTTAAATAATGTTATCAATAGAATCACATCCTATGACTGATATGTACTTTTTAGATCAACCTATGCTCCTCTTTCATTGGACAAGCTCAGACTCGAATCCAAAGGCATAGGTCATGGAGGCCATTTTGTACATCCCACATGGGAGCAAGCTTCGGTTTCATTATTATATCTTAGTTCAAAGTCTTGGAGAAGCATTGCTGCAAGTGTGCTATTATTTCTACCTTGGCTATTTTAGCATATAATTTACATTGTGTATGTGGGCCTGTTTGATTTACGGCTAGAATCTAGATTATCTTTGTCTAATCACGATCAAAAACCTGTTAGACAGGTGATAGTTCACAGTAAAAATATAAAGGCTTAAGCTCTATGACTTGGCCCTTCATTCTAGCCTCTGAAAATTTTGAACAATCATTTTTTTAATACATTTTCACACTTCTACGGGTTTTGTTGCGTGAAATGGATACAAAGGTAAAACCCTCCTGTAAACGTCGGACTGAAAAGGGCGAATTTGTGTTTGTGACAGTATCCGTATCAACGAACACCTGTTCAGATACCGTAGAGTAGAGCTCAGAAGAGCAGACACACAACACAAGCAAACTCAACATTTCACTTTCAAGGATGAAAAACACACAAATACACTAGAGACATGTATAAGTCAGAGTGTGTGTCTGAGTGCCAGCTCCATGCAAACATCAGCCCTTACTCGGAGGGACTGGACTCCGGAGTCTTTTTTTTCCAAGGGGAGACGTAAGAAACGAACAGCGACGGGTTCAAAGCCAGGCCACGGGTCTGTGTCCGGCCGCGCTGGATGCTGTAGGGAGTGGGACAGGGGTTAGGGAGACTAGGGGGAAACCTCATTGTTGTGACACAGGAGCAGAAGGGAAATGGAGGGAGGGGATGGTGTTCACATTCGGTGAGCTAGGATTTCTCTGGATTATATTTTCCCCGAGAGCATGTTTGATAAATTGGTAATTTCTTAACCTTATAATAAGCCTCAAAATGCAATCATTTTGTTGTGCTTGTGAGACTCAAATAGCAATATGGTTTCACACCCTGCCATTAAAGAGCGCAGTTATGTTCACAGAGCTGAACCAGTTTTCATGTGTTTTCATCTTCAACATCCTTCATGTTATTAGCTTTTTGATTATACATGAACATTTTTGTACCATGTACCTTATTGAGGAAAAGTGAGAGTGGGTTTTAAAATGCTGTTTTTCCCATCCCATATACCTCGGTGATGGGATATGATGTTACTTGACCCGATCCAGATGCTTTCATCCAAAGTGACTTCCAGTAAATTTCAGGTGCCTGTCAACAAGGACCTATAGGGTTCAGATCTATTGCTTATGGAGGCTTACTGGCAGACGGCAAACAATGGGGTTTGAACCGACAACCTTTCACCGTAAACTCAAAGAAGCACCCTATCCTGCTTTATTACATACTGCTTTATTGAATGATCGGTTATTTTTTACTATTACACGGGTCATCTCAATGCAGTTGAACGCTCCGTTCACTTGCATGGGCCCTTCACAACTTCCGGCAGTGAATTGTATTTGATAATTCAACGTTACTAAGTATAATTGACCGCTGTCAAGGAAAGTGGACTTTTTGCCGTCTTTCGTTACACTCTGCAAGTAGTCTGGTAACTTATCAACCCCAGCGTACTTGGTTACTAACCGAAATCAACGTCTTTGGCAGACTATTTCTCTTCTGATCAACACTTCGAATGCTGCTTCGAATGCTCGTTTTGGCAAGTAGCTGTGTAATAAGCGGGATAATCAATAGAACGTCGCTGGTCATTATCGAAAATTCGCCCTATCAGAGCTTACTTTCCCGATAATGACCGGCTTTCTATACATTATCCATTACATAGCAGACGGCTGCTGTAAATAACAAATCGTTGCTATGGACACAGTTCCACCAAAAGAATGAAACTGAATTTTTAAATGAAATAGTAAAAAAATGTAATCAATTAAATAATAAGTGTGGTTGCAAATGGCACACTATTGTTAGGCTTTGTTTTCTTTTTAAATATTATTATTCTTCTGACTCATTTTCTGTCACGAACAGCTCCAAGCGCTTGCAAAATTTCAACACCAAAGCCCTACCAAAAAGATGGGTGTATATCAGTGCATGTTGTCTTTCAGAATTTTCTACTATGTAATGTGAACAGAGCAAAAATCACCACTTCAAACGTGAACACCTGGGGGTATGGTCAACATGTTGAAACCGGAGCATGGACCGTCTCCAAAACGTTCAGTGTGGTCGGAGTGATGACCACAGGGGGCGCTATTACTCTCATTAAAAGCTAAATAGCCACGCCCCCTGCCTGAACCTTTCTGTCTTGGAGAACCACAAGGTCTGTCTGAAGGCATTTTTCTGTACAATTCAAGTTTTGGAAAACCTTGAAAATAACCCAAACATTTTTTTCAAAAGAAAACACATTTGGTACACATGCCCCTTAATCTTCTCTGACCGTATGATATGAAATAAGAATTAGTAGTAAATTATTTTGACATTTTAGTGAACTGATCACGAATGATACCAGTGTTCAAATCAAGGCTGAAAGCTGTAATATGATGACACAAACATGTTGTTGGACCCATGGGTGGCCTAATCAATGTAGAAAGGAGGAAATGACGAGGGAGAGAGGGGGGGGGAGGAGAGAGAGTGGGAGAGATAGAGATCGGAAGGGAGAGAGTTTAGTTTAACTCGAAAGAAAGCCCCAAAAAGGAGTGTGGGAGAAAGAGTCTTTCTGGATACATTCTTCGGTACAATTAAAGTTTTGGAAAACCTTGAAATACTTTAACCAAATTAACTACTTATCGTACTTAAAACGTTTGGTACATATGCTCCTTAATCTTGTCTGACCTTATGATAATATATTTATATTTTTTGTAAAATAGTTTATATTTTTAGTAAGTAGCTGTGTTCTAAGCAGGATAATGTACCGCAAGTCATTATTGAGAAATAGGAAGGGAGAGAGTTTAGTTCAGTTGGAAATAAAGCCCAAAAAAGGAGTGTGGGAGAAAGAGTGAGTGGTAATGAATGGCAAATCAGCTCCTTTATAAAACACTGCTTTTACTGTTCAATCAGTGGAGCCAAGATTGGCAATTTTCCTCAGGTACAATAGAGCCAGCCCTGGAGGACCCTGTCAACAGAACCGAGCGAGGGAGAGATGGGCAGAGAGGCAGGGAGAGAGAGAGGAAGAGATCTGGGGAGAGAGAAATGTGGAGAGAGGCAGATAGAGTACTGGAGAGAAAGAGAGAGATGTGAAGAGGGGCAGATAGAGAGTCAGGGAGAGGGAGAGGACTATAAAGGACATGCTGGAGTAGATTGATCTTAGCAGGGAAAGAGAGAGAGAGCAAACAAACACAAACTACAAGGAACAATAATGAGCGAGAGACACTAGCAGGGCATGGTAGACGCAGAAAGTAAAACGAAGAGAGAGAGACTAAGAGCAACTGAGAAGTGAATGAGAGTGAGCGTGAGAGAGACTAAAAGAACAACAGAGCGAGAGGAAGCGGGAGGTCTTTCTACTGCGCGCCCACCGCTATCACCTGACGGCGGCGCGAGCCGCGGGGCGTCGTACAACAGGTGCTACTCTGCTCTCTGGCTTCCTGCCGCTTCCTTCGTCTCTCCAAATGTATTGTCTTTTTCTGAGGCAGGAAGCGGCGAGGTGGGCCCATCAAGGGGTCGGGGAGACTCATTTGCATGGAGGAGACCCCTGCGTGCCCTCTGCCAGGGTGCCAAGCGGCGTAGGGGACGGGGGGGGGAGGAGGGGGAGAGACAGAAGTGGGAGATAGTCACTGCAGCATGTGATTGTTTGGGTCAGAAGCGCCGCCGTTAACCACCCAGTGTTTTGTGCCCGCTGAACTGCAGTGAGCGTGTGTGGTGATGCATGGTTATTTATATCGTAAGCCTTTTCTTTTAACCTGGAACCTTTTTCTTTTATTGACAGCATGGAGGTGGAGGAGCTAAATAACATACAATTATAGTGTTATGTAAGTGTGTGTGTGTATGTATATCTCCATGAGTGGGATGTGTGAATGTGTTTTTGTGTGTGTGTGACAGTTTGTGTGTGTCTGTGTTTATGTTTGTGTGTATTTCTGCGTAAGTGCGTGATGTTTGTTTGTGTGTGTGTGTGTGGGTGCGACAGTGTATGCATATAGTTATGCTCCACTTAACTGATAGCGATACTCAGTTAAACTTCGAGTTGAAATGAACCGTTCTGACCACAACTGCCCTCTTTGTCTTGTGATAATTTCGGTTGCGTAAAAAACACCAAACGAAAATTGTCCATCACAACGTTAACCGTGCACAGGGTAAACACGTCATGCGTTCAGCCATGGCTAATTTAGCCCCGTCCTAATAAGACCCTTGATCATAGCCTAGTTCTAGCATTTATGCTATTCATTCGGTTGAATGCATATCTATTCATTCATAGTGCCGCTTCGAGTGCACATAAAAAGAGCAGCAACCGAAGCCCTTTATTTGCCTCCAGAAAATTGAGATGGAGTGCTACATAGCAGTCCAAATTTCTAAATATCTTTGTTCACTCACAAATAACAGCAATCAAAACCAACAGGCTAACACAAACGCACGCGAGTGGCACCGAGCCCGTAAACGTTCAGTCATATCGAAAGCTTAAATTGAAAACAGCTCCGACATTAGAAAAAATGCACATTAACTAAATGCTAAAACATCCAGTTAGGTCCATCCATACACTATAGAGTCGTCAAGTAGGGATAATAATTGTTATACACTACAGAATTGTGTCGTTACAATTGGATTCAACAAAGTAGACATCCAACCTGCCTTGGGGTAACGGTTAATGTGTTGCTTGGCAACACGTCATTTTTCAAGAATCACAAATGCATTATCTATCTTGGGGGAGCCTTGTAAACGACAAAGATCTAAATCTGATTATTTTTATATACTCTGCTTAATTTATGGATGCACTTGTTTACAGCACTGCTCCATAGAATAACAGCGAGCATGTTTTACCACATACCATAAATGTTGGTTATCTCTCCCCTCGCAGTGTGTATTGAAAATGGATCAGTGAAAATTTTATGGTTGCATTAATGTCTAATTCGGCAGTTATTTTTGAAAAACAAAACAAAGCATGAAAATCAGATTAAACAGTGGAGCCGGCGCTTTCTAAGTAAGGGTGCCATCATCATCCTGACCCCTGCAGCGTGTTCCATCAATGGTTTAATCCGCCTCGGAAAATGCCTAATAATCCTAAAAATAATTGTCAATCTTTGACAACGAATGCTCACATCAACCCACCGTTTCACTCTTAAAAACACCATTCTTAGTAGACTGGAGATCTTTATCCGACACAGAAACACTTCATGTCGCCCCCTGTGGAGCTCATCAAACAACGAGTTGACGTGGCGCTGATTACAGCGACGCAACGCACCACACCTCGAACAGGATGCACGTCATGTGTGTTACTCGCGTGAGAGGGTGGGGCAGGACATCCGGGTATGCTTTGGAGGTAGCAAAATCAATTTCAATGACGTGGGATTCGGGGCAAGAAAGAGGTAGGGACTACCGATAGAGGGATATAGGACTACCGATAGAGGGATATAGGACTACCGATAGAGGGATATAGGACTACCGATAGAGGGATATAGGACTACCGATAGAGGGATATAGGACTACCGATAGAGGGATATAGGACTACCGATAGAGGGATATAGGACTACCGATAGAGGGATATCCGTCCCTGATTCAGGATTCCGATATTCCTTTATCAAATGTTGCTCTCACAATACTTATTGTTATCGCCCCAGGGGCAGATAACGGGTGTACACAGCTCATAGGAAGTTAAGGAACGGAAATTGCATCGCAGTCGACCGGGATAAGCCTTCAATTCATGAACTGCTCTCAGCCCAACAGTGAACCTTTTTATACCGATTCCATTTTCTCCAAACACCTTTTGTAGTCTATTCCTCCCTTGCCCTTTTCCTACATTCCACATCATCCAATCTCGTCCTTATTCAGATATCTCTTAAAACACAGGGATGTGTGTGAGTTTCTCCCCCCCCCCCCTTCCCCCCCTTGCCCCTCTCTCCCCGTAAGTCTGGATCTCAGGGCAGAACATGCTCTCACACCACCTGCTTTAAGGTGTTGCTTCTCTCCACCACATATTTCTGGTGACGTGAGCTGGATTGGCAGGTTGTTCCCTCATTCGGTCTCTTTTGGGAGCTGGACTCACAGATGGACCCAGTGGGGGGGGGGGGGGGTTGTACTGGGCTTTACTCCGATCAACCTCTCGTCATGGCATCACTTCACACAGTTTCATCAGCGCGGCCACGTTCCATTTATCCATGGCTGATGAAAAGCCTTTTAAACACCCTATTGTAATTGGGCCTGTGGTGTCTTTTAGCGGTCAGTGTGGTTGCAGCGTTTGATGTGGATGACATATGAACATTAACTTAAAAAACTTGAGTAAAAATAGATTTAGTATGGAGATAACAATTAGACACACATAGGAATTATCCTAGAAAGGTTATAGAAGGTATGAATTCAGAATAAATATTGTATAATCTATAAATTCTTATAAATAAATCATGTCTCCTAAATATGCCTTTGTAACAAGGACGGCGGAGGGGCTCTGACGTGGCTTTGTGTTGAATTGTTAACCGCCTGGAAGGGAGTTCATAACACAGAGCATCTGAATAAAATAGACAAGCTGAAGGATCGCAGGACAAATATCAAGTTGCATTAAGCCTGAGCTGAGCGGAGCCATGATCTAAGTGGGGGGGGTCAGGAACCTCTCATATGCATTCTTTATGGCCAGGAGTAAACGTAGCAAAACACAGCAAAAGGTATTACTAAATAAAACACAAGTATTGGAGCACTTCTGCAAAAACCAAAAGCGTATCAGAGACATCCCAAATCAAATGTTTGGGATTCTCAATATTCTCTTTACTGCACTATTTTAACCTTAGAGGAAGAGGAGCTTTACGTTGGATTCACATCTGGATGATTTCCGTTGCCGTGGGATTCAAAGAGCATGTGAGATTCAGTTGACACATCAGAAGAGTTTTGATGTGTAACTTTTCATTTGGTGGATAAGGAGAGAGTTTTAGTTTCTGGATGAATCTTCCCCTCCCAACAGCCTTCTGAGCTCAGAGACAGGGGAGTGTGTTCTGAGGAATTGTGTGTGTTCTGAGGAAGACTCAATCTGTGGCTGGCAGGCGTCAATGTGGACCCTTCCTCGGTGTGTTTGAGCAGTGGTCGGGTCAAACGTGATAACCATCTTTGAAAGCGACTGAACTAAAGAGGAGAAAATAAAACAAAAGCACATGCCGTCGGGTGCATGCTTCCATTACAAGCACCTCACGATATGAGTTTCAATATATTAAAAATATATAATCAAATATCAATCTACTCCTACAGCTGTACCGTGATTAAATTAACGTTTGTATAAGCTCAGAGGCTCCGTTTTTTATTTGGAGGGTCATTTAGTGTCTGGTTTGTGTGGAGAAGAAAACCCCCTATTAACTGGATATTATTATGACACAGTGTTGAGGATAATATTCCATGCATCTCATTTGCCGGGGGCCCATAAGGCTCATTAGTGGTGTGTTGTAGAGGTGTCCTTATATGTGCATCATTCAGAGGAACATATTTACATGCCATTAATTGGCTTCTTATGATCTTGGTTGATGTGTTGATGGGTAGGTAACACGTTTAAAAAAAGATTTTAATTATGTCTTCACAATAATAAAAAAGGAAAAGTGTAAGTACTGATGCTTCTTCCTCAACTTCAATAAAAATGGCCCTTATGGCTTGTGAGTGATGCAGTATGCAGCCGATGGGTCGTTAGACAGAGGATCACCTAGAGCGTGCATGCATGCGTGCGTGCGTGCGCGTGTGTGTGTGTGTGTTTCCCTGCTTCCCTGCCTGTGTGCGTGCGTGCGTGCCTGCACAGTGACAATGTCTGCTGCTCGCCCAGTGCCGATATATATTCTCTTTCCCTCTGGTGCTTCCTGAAATAAGGCCAGTGTTTCGCCACTGGGGATGGAGGTAGAGAGAGAGAGAGAGAGAGAGAGAGAGAGAGAGAGAGAGAGAGAGAGAGAGAGAGAGAGAGAGAGAGAGAGAGAGAGAGAGAGAGAGAGACCTAATTGGCAATAGCGCATGGATCATATGAGCAGGCAAGACGGACCCCTCAAGATTCAAGATTCATTACCCCTCATTTCGCTCAATCACTATGTCTTTCCCGCACGCACACACACATACACACACACTCGCGCAATTATTCTTTCGTTCGCTGATCCCTTCCCCCCCTTTGCCTTCTCCCCCCCCCTGGCTCCTGATCTTGTGTTTTCCCCGACATTGTTATCCTTGGCACCTGAGCGATAAAGCCCCCATCCCCCCCTCCCCCCGATGACCGATGGCCAATCAGGTCCAAAGCTGACATGATTTGCAGTTAATGCCCTAATTGCAGCGATATGCTTTGCACCTTTTATTACCAACCTCCAGGCGGGCCCCCTCTCTGAGTGTGTGTGTGTGTGTGTGTGTGTGTGTGTGTGTGTGTGTGTGTGTGTGTGTGTGTGTGTGTGTGTGTGTGTGTGTGTGTGTGTGTGTGTGTGTGTGTGTGTGTGTGTGTGCGTGCGTGCGTGCATGTCTGTATTTCTGTTTGTCTATCTTTGTGTGTGTGTGTGTGTGTTCCTTCTGTATTTGTGTGTGTGTGTGTGTGTTTGTCTGCTTTTCTGTGTCTGAGACATGGCATACACTGAAGCCGTCAGGTGGCCCATGTGATCAGGACGCCCTTGTCAATAACAGCATAGTGTGTCTTTAACCAGCTGAGCTCAAACGATGGATCTGAGGCCGCCGAGAGCTTAAGACGAGGAACAGGGCAGGAACAAGTTTCCTGAACCTCTTGTCTCCGTCTCAGAGGACAAGCACCTGCCTGTGGCGTGATGGATGTGTGGGTTTCCTTGGAGTACGCCGCCGTGTGTTTTACCGTGAGCTGTTTATGATTCTGAGATGAGTTGATGGTAGCGAGGTAACGATCGGAGGAGGGATCCACCACTTGATGCAGGTCTCAGGCCATGGACGTGTTTAAAGGAGGGCGGACTTGGTTATCATGCGTCGGGTTTAGCTCACGGCCAAAGGGCTTTGATCATAGAAAGGATTTGGATTCAGTTTTATATTATTTACTTTCGATTTTGTAAATAGGATTGTTTTTGTGTCTCATTGTTTTGTGTGTGGAATTAGATTAAATTAATTCTACATTTTCAGTCTGTGGCAGCAAATGTGGGCATCCATTTTAAGCATCCTTTCAATCTTAAAAGTTCCACTGGCAGAAGCAGAACTAAACAAATATTCCATGCTTCTGTAACCTGAATATATTGTCTGGCTTGCATCATATTTTCAACAAAGTGTTGTATAGCATTGTCAAGCATTACTTGGTTTAGGGAGTACATCATGAATTTATTTACATAAATGTTTACCTAAAGGCCTTTTCTTTTTGGAGCGCTCCCTCCTGTGGAGTCTGACCTATTCTGCTCAAACTTTTGTTAATAAAGACAATCTTCCCCAGTGAGCTTTTGGGACAGTTCTTCTTTTTGGTATTGTTCATGATAGTGATACCAATCTCATGAATCAGGAACAAAATATTCCTATTTAAATTAGTGAATAAAATAGTTAAGCGAATAGAATATAAAGTGAAGATATTTTTGAAACTTTAGACACGCTGCAAGACCGTTAAAAATCCAAAATGTTGTAAGATAGTTGTCATTGTCATTAGGAATAATAGTTAGTTGAGTGCTGCATGCGGCGCTCAACTATTGTTCTTCTTAAGTCTTATTCTTTCTTAATTTATTATTCTCTACAAACTTTGGGACCTATCTCCTTCCTTAATTTTTCACCAAGAGATTCCATTCCAATTGTAAAATAATCAGATTAGCTTCAAATCGCGCGCTTCTTTTCTGATTTTTTCATTTTTAAAATAGTATCTTTTACAATGGAAGTCAATGGCAGGACGGTGGAGCCGTCCGCCCATTCTCTGAAACTTTCTACTTCAGCCTTCGTAACCTGTTCAATTGTTTATCGTTAACCTTCGTTCAAAGGTTTAACAAATCATGACACTTGTATCTTAAATAATCTGGAAACTTTCTGGAAAATAATTTTGATTACCTTTATACTTTTTTTCATAATCACAGTTTAAGTTCGATATCGGCTTTGTTTTCAGTTGGTCTCATTGATTTACGCTGAGGTATGAGCGCGAGGACGTGCAGGCAGTGTTGCCATATTGGGCAGTTTTGCCCCGGTCATTTGGACTACTTTTTACGACGTTCTAGCAGCGTTACCAGATTGGGCAATTTTTCCTGCCCAATTGGAATACATTTAATGACGTTAGGCTGGAAAAATGAGCATTAGGCGAGTACATACAATTTTGTCTCTATCTTTTAAAAAGCTGGCCGGATTATTATAATACTTTCTACAAACATCAATCAATACCGTACCATTCATTTGCGCTTTTCATTCAGCTGTCACTTTGTTTATTACCGTTGACATGGAGAAGAAGGGATTGTTGCCCGCGATTGTCTCCCACCGGAGCCTCGCTGCCAGTCGCTTTTTCCCCTGTCTCCTTTTTTTGTCTGTTTCTGTCTGTCTCTATCTTTCTTTCTGTCTCCCCCCCCCCCCCCCCCCCCCCCCCCCCCTCTCCCCCCCCCCCTCTCTCCTCCCTCCCTCTCTCTCTCTCTCCATCCCTCGCGCTCTCTCTCTCTCTCTCTCTCTCTCTCTCTCTCTCTCTCTCTCTCTCTCCATCCCTCGCGCTCTCTCTCTCTCTCTCTCTCTCTCTCTCTCTCTCCATCCCTCGCGCTCTCTCTCTCTCTCTCTCTCTCCATCCCTCGCGCTCTCTCTCTCTCTCTCTCTCTCTCTCTCTCTCTCTCTCTCTCTCTCTCTCTCTCTCTCTCTCTCTCTCTCTCTCTCTCCCCCCTTCCTTCCCAACCTCTTCCCTAACCTCTCCCCTCTAGTTTGGTAAACTCTAAATCTGTATCACGTGCTAAATGGTGACCACCACCATACCAATATAGATCACTATTAATTCCAATGGAGGAAATGGACTAGGAAAAAGGCTGATGAATGCAGTGTGCAACTGTGTATGACGTATGGCTAACATGAACACACACACACAGACATACACACACACACACACACACACACACACACACACACACACACACACACACACACACACACACACACACACACACTGTTCTCACACTGTGGGCACGCGTCTTGGAGTGAAGATCTATCTTACCTGTGCATGTAACAGCACACGACATGTCTGCACTGCAGTCTGTCCGGCTGCACTGATACCCAGGGGATGGCCCTGTGGTATTGAATCATGATTAATGTAGTGTAGCAACACACTGGGGTGGATTAATTTCCCCATCGCCGGACTGTCATCAATTCATACTATGGACTTTCTTGCACTAATGTCAGCACTTTATGATAGACCTTTAAAAAAAAGTCTTCACTTCACTGCACTTGTAGTCCAGGGTGCTAGTCCCATTATGCCTCGTTTGTATTTATAGCATGACTTTTGAGAGGGACAGTTTACAATCGCTTGCACTATCTCCTGGTTACCATTTCTAGGTTACATTAAACTGATTTATCCAGCACTTGTCTGGCCGTAGTAAATGCTTGTTGAAGAGGTCTTTGTAACGAACATTAGTTTCCAAGAACACATCTTAACTCTTTAGACACTTTTATACCAGTTAAAATGTTAGGATTGAGCCCCTCCAAGAAAGAAGGTGGGAGACTTTCAGAATAAAAGTAAAGGCATTTTAACTAGCTCATAGCTTTACCTAAACTTGACATATGTGTAATCAATGCTGATCGATAGTGATTTCAACAATGTCTCAGTAAAATCATACCCTATAACTGATATATTCTATAAATAAATTACGCTGGCCAGACCTTAGCCCCGAAAAGCAGAGGGCGGTCTCATCTCAACATTGACACGCCCAAAGCCCTCAAAGCCCCTTCAGGAGGGGATTTCTTGGTTAGCATCATTGAAACCATTATTCATTCAGCATTGAATACAAATAATTTTATGCTATAAGCTAGTTTAAATGTTAAGTACTGCAGCTGTAAGTGTAATTGTCATATAAGCAATGAACTAATTAGGTATCCACAGTGTATATGTGGATACCTTTTGTTACTAAGTAATTCCATCTGTTCCTTTTGTTACTAAGTAATTCCATCTGTTCAATAAATGATGTTTTATAAAGACTGGGCAAATTGGTGCACTTTTGCTTGGCATTGCTGTCAAATTAACTGTTAGCCACAAAGGAATGGAATAGGAAAGGCTTGATTTCCATGCAGAAATAATGGAATACCAATGTTCTTCCGGTGGGCTAGCCTGTCAGACGTTGGGGCAGAGGGGAGAGAGGTGGTTAGAAAGGGACAGCATTTTGACAGACTTGAATACACACTTCCACAGAGTATTGTACCAGTAACAGGCAACACGGTGCACTGGAGAAATGAAAAGATAAGCCTGAGCATAATCCTTTGGTTTTTATTGTTATTACCAATATCCCCCGATGGAATGACCTAAACCTAAAGAGATAGTTTTCCTTCTCCTGCTCATTTTTTTATTGGAATGTCTGGCGAACAGGATATAGAAGTTTGCCAATGCGCGCCAGAGGTCTTTGTTGTTGTTGGGAAGTGCATTAAAGCAAAGTCAGAGAACTTTCTGGTCACCCAGTGATCCTGTTGCTTTGGTCTAAAGAACAAGGAGAATATGAGAATAGGATGCGACATTTCTTTCTTCCGGTATATTTCTTCATACTACTAATACTATTAACTACAGTGGGCAGACACTGTTTGTAAATAGCGAAAAAGACTTAATGGTGCTGTAGTTTAGATTTAAGAGCTGGTTTTTGAGTGTGATTTGGTAGAAATGTCGTAGCCCTCCTTTAGCTATTAACGAGTAAAATGTGTCGTGCAAGTATCTGTTCCGACAGCATGTGGCTCTTTTTGAGGCAATTAAGATTTGACGTCGCTCCCGGCAAAACAGGTTCATGGAATCCATCTTGAGTGTCATTCACAGGTGCGTGAATGCGACACATTGTGGTAGTTTAGTTTCAAAAGTGTTGCGCGCTCGCGCTCTCTCTCTCTCTCTCTCTCTCTCTCTCTCTCGCTCTCTCTCTCTCTCGCTCTCTATCCCTGTCTTTCTCTTGCTTTAAACCTCTGCAGCATCCATAAACAGCGAAGTCACGACAGTCAACCTCAGTGGATGATGGCAGTCATATCACACAAGTTCTAAAACATCACACAATTTCTAAAAGTGGCCTGTGCTGATTTGATGAGACCCACATACAAAATAAATGATCAGAATTTAGACACCATTGATGTTAACATTGCGTTCCCCATTGCAGTCTTTAAACTTTTTTATCTTAACACATCTATCAAATATCTCCAATATATCAGATGATATCAAGATGTATTATCTAAATTGATGAGTATTTGGTATCGATGACGTTTAAGGTTTACTGGCGAGCACTTGGCCTAACGTGTGTCAGGGGTTATCCGGTTTGAAGCGGTCCTGCATATTGCTTGGAGACCCAGCTCCCGGGCTTCGGTGTAATCGCCTTGACTTCCTCATTTGCTCACAATCGTCTCCTTTGGCCAATAGAAGCCCATCAACAGATGCAATTAAGGAGCAGATAAGCCTCTGTGTCGCTCTCACCGCCCTCCCCCTTTTCCCACCCCTCTGTTTAAGCTTGAATTACACCAAGGGCCGGGGCAGCCATGCAGACAGGCCCGGGCCCCGATCCCCCTCCCCCAGGATCAATACGTGGACGGGCTCCAACACGCCCATCTCCGATGCGTAATAACGGCCAGTGGAAGGAACCAGAGATTTTTTTAGCTTTTCTTGGCAATAATCACTGAGCCTTTCAGTGAAAAAGGGGGGAGGGGGGGGGAACGAATCTCAATAAGCTATCCAGTATTCTGATCGTGTAGAATGGACGATTTGGCATTGCATCGTTTCCTCTTAGAGGCAGCAAAACAACGACAAAGGATTATGGGTAAAAAATATTTGTTTTCCGGTCAGATGTTTGGCCCAGAGACTTCCTTCAATGGATACCAGGTGCCGCTGTTCCTTCAGCCGACCGCACCACATCAACATGATGAACCAAACTACATTTCCCAGAGAGATTTGCAGCATCGGCACAATTTGCATTTGTTTTTTTATTTTGGGTCGTCGGGGACGGGGAGAATATGTATTCCAGTTCAAACAGAGAGACTCTGGGGAGGGCACTTAAAGGAGCTTGAGGGCCACAAAGCACCATTAGTTGGTGCTCAATTGGATCGAGAGTGAGCGTGCCCAGATGGAAAGAGTGAAAAAAAGAGAGGGAGGGGGCTGAGAATCAAACAGACCCGCGAGAGTGAACTAGAGTTGGGGAATCCGTAAAGAGGGCTGGCTAAAGAGCCACAGACAGGTATAATATTGAAAGATGTCACCTTCAAGGGTGTCTAGGCCCCAACACCTTAAAACACTCTGCTCACGCTCGCTACTGTCAACGCCGTCACGACGCCTCTCCTGCCCCCAACACACGCTAGTGGGGCACGCACAGGCCCTGCTCCTGCTGCTGCTGCTGCTGCTGCTGCTGCTGCTGCTGCTGCTGCTGCTGCTGCTGCTGCTGCTGCTGCTGGGGGGACGGTATGATGGATGGATGGGAGGAGGGAGAGAGGGAGGAAGGGCGGCAGGGGGGAGGGATGGAAGGAATGGGTCATTCAGAGCTAGGATTTATTGGTTGGATGGACCGAGGAAAGGATGGATAGATGGATGGATGAATTGATTGAAGGATGGATGAATTGATTGCTGCACGGTTGAATTGAAGGAGACAGGGAGGGATGGTTTGGTGAATGGATGGAGATCATTTATTCCAGCACGTAAACACACACAGTTCACCAGAGGACAGCGGATCTTAGCATTGCACTATGTCTTATCTCATATGCAGTATGTACAGTATATATAAACATATTCTGAGCTTCTAAGTTTAATTGGAACCAGGAACTGGTCACTTCCTGTGTTGTGACTAGGATGGGCGTTGACGGGCTTTGACAGGCTTTCTCGTTGTTCATTCACACTTTTTAAACTTGACGAACATCTGACTCGTCTCTAAAGCAACAAGTCAGCTTCCAGAGACATGGAATGCCGATGTCAGCGGTTTGAGAAGGCTGATAATCTCATCATTGGTTGATAATTGAATCCCTGAAATAAGGTTAACAGTATTCCAGATCTCAACAGTATTCAATATCGACTTGGTTGTGGTAATATGATACATTTGAAGAGCATAAAATCAATCCTTTGAGGCAACTGTGTGTTAATTTCATCGTATATTAAACCATGAAATCTGCAATGTGCCGCGTTAAGTATTTTATGTCAACGTTGAAAATGAATACCTCAACTGCACCTCGCAGGACAGGACAGCTTCTAACCATTTGTGGGACGATTCTATAGATTGTCCTTGAGGGAACATGATGGCAAGATTTAGAGAAATGGGTTGACAAGTGCCGCCTTCCATGCAGACGAATGGATGTAACACACACACACACACACACATACACACACGGGTATAAACACAAGTGTATGCCGAGCATCCCAAGTCTTAAATAACAGGCAACACATTTATTTATATAAGACTTGATTAAAACAGACCACTTACATTCTTTTAGATATTTTTCAAATCAAAACCTTCTTCAGAATAACAAGCACAGATGAACGTAGCCCACTTAAATCAAAGCCATTCCCAATCATGCTACAAGTATCAGACTGCTCACATCTGTGTGTATGTGTTTGTGTGCCTCTGTGTGTGTGTGACGTGTCGCTAGCAGTAATTCTGAAGCTGAATAAGCAGTGAATCATGTCTCCGGGCGAACAAGCCTTCTGTGAACAAACAGCTCACTTCAGGGGCCCGTGTCAACATGAGGGTCCAACATGGCCGCCTGTCGGTGGGGGACGGAGCCCGGCACTGTACACTGAAGCCGTCGTCCTCTGAGACAACGCGCTCACGGCCGCTGTCGGCTCTAATTAAGTTATGGGCCTGCGGCGGGCGAGTGAACGAGGAGGAGAGAGACCGTCAGAGCTGGGGGAAAAGGTCAATGAGCCATCTGAGACACAACTCAACTCACTAGTACTGAGAGAGAGAGAGAGAGAGAGAGAGAGAGAGAGAGAGAGAGAGAGAGAGAGAGAGAGAGAGAGAGAGAGAGAGAGAGAGAGAGAGAGAGAGAGAGAGAGAGAGAGAGAGAGAGAGAGAGAGAGTTTCACTGGCAGGCCTAGCATTGAAGCCCTACCCTATTGTGTGTGTTTGGGCCTTTCATACACAATGCATATTGTGTGTGTGGGTATGTGTGTGCGTGGGTGGTTATATCTGTCATAGTGTGATAAATGTTGAATTGAACATGCATAACGGTCTTCCATTTCGCATACCAGTCCCAGCAGGAGAATTTTTTATTTATTTTAATTTAAAATAAATGTCAAATTTTGGTGCATTTTTGAGAAACTACTCAGTGAGAGCTTTCTTGACGCAGTCGACAAGCGCGTTTTCAAGACACTATCGAAGCTTTCTTTTGAAAAGTGCAACAGACGTTGAACGACCGCAGATTGACAGTGTCCTGCATGATGATTATTTCCACTTATCCATTGAAACAACGATTTTTTCTCTGCTTCCGAATTGTTAATAATGTATGCAAAGATGGTGATAACAGTCCTACTTTACCAGAAGTATACTGTGGTTGAACATTAAAGCCACCATAGACTGATCTTACACCATACAATGCAAGATCAGTAATTCGAGTGTCGTTGGTTAGAAGTGGCACCGGGCCATCCGTCAGCCATTAGTGAGGGAAATGGGATAAGAAGGGAACATTTTTGGGGTATTTAGTTAAAAAGTCTAGCTTTCATCTCTTCCCTCCTCCCGAGGTTTACAACCCTCAAATATTTGCTAGAGCACCTTTGAAGGAGCAAACGAGCGAAAATTATCACTTTTTATTATTCAATAATTCGTTTTTCGTGGCTGGGGTTATTCCAGAACCTGAAACATTCAGTGCCTCAGCGACTCCTCCGTGTACATTCATGACTTCAATACTCCCACTTAACATATAGGCCCACGGTCAACCCCCGACTCAACCACCTCTCGCTGGACAAAGGTTCCCTGTCACGTCTATCCTTTTATCTCAAAGGAGTCAACGCCGACGACTTCTAATCAGGCTGGTAACCCGGAGAGGGTGGTGGCAGAAGTCCTCCAATCAGCTCCACCTGTGAGTCACACATTACCAGTCCTAGCGCTGCACCAGATAGGCTGTTGAGAGGAGAGGAGGAGGGAGAGTGGATGACAGGCTGCAGGGAGGTTACCACCACATGTTCAGGGGTCCATGCTGACCAACAGCAGCTCAGCATTCTCCTACCTGACGGCCCCCAAGATCTTTTCGTAGTTGCTTTTACACCGACGGTGACTGTACTTTCATATTTCTTTGAACATGATCGTTTATCTGTGTCCTCTGCTCATGCTTAGTATGTATATGATTAGGATATAGAGCTATATCTCAAACTTGAAAGTACACAAATCTCCCTTCTGGAAAGTGTGTTTGTGACTACTTCAATTAGCATACTTCAAATTACATTATTTTCCAGACACATGCTGCTTGTCTTGTCTTCAATCTGTTTCGGTTGTTAATGATGCTGTGAGTGAATTAATTTGCAGTAAATAGTGTATGAACTTTTTTCCCAGACATTAAATGTTCATTTATCTATCGCCTTGTCTTATTTTATATTTGTGTGGGCACAATTGTCTGTGTGTTCATCTTAGTATCTGATTCCTAATCCTTGTGCTTGCGATCACACCAAAATCGTACACAGCCAATGTGGCTTTAGTTCTATCCCCTACCCTACAGCATGTCTCACTCCGCATAGCTTATACTGCTACTGCAACTAAACAGGTTGTCTAATGCCGTTTTATATGAAGGTTCAGCTGGCTGCTGACCTTAATAATATTACGGCGAAAAGAAAGAACGGGAATTACAGCAATTCTCCAAAACCCACACATTCCTACATTAAAAAAAAACTAAATGCAAACTGAATCCTAAAGTTGAGAACCGGACGTCTTTGGCAACTTTCTGAACAGAAACTGTCACAGAGACGGTCACTTCCACATACTCAAGTTTCGTCATCTTTGCGTTTGGTGTTATACATATATACTATCTATGCTATTTCACCGGACAATTTCACTGGAAGTAGAGGGATTATTTCCTCCGTCTCAGCGAAGAGGGTCTATTATGTAACTCAGTGTCAGCCTCTCTCTGAAGACCATTGAGACGTCAGATGGGCGAGACGGGGAGCACATGCTGAATTGTGAGAGTGAATTGCAGCCGACCCCCAAAGCTGATTTGGTCTGATTGATGTCTGGACTCCAAGCCTGCTGGGTCTCTGTTGGCCACTGGGACAACACTGAAAACATCTCTCTCTCTCTCTCTCTCTCTCTCTCTCTCTCTCTCTCTCTCTCTCTCTCTCTCTCTCTCTCTCTCGTTCGCGCTCTTGCAAAGGGTGTAGGCCCGCACATAGTCCCTATCTGTCTTCTCTTTCTACAATTTACTTCCGCAAATCATCAGGAGAACTCTGGAATCTGCAGGGTGCGTGTGTGCATGCGTGTATGTGAAAAACAATAAGTGATTGAGTCAATCTCATGCAGGCATCCTGTCGGGGCCATCTCTCGGTCGAGACGGGAGCGTCTGAGGGGACTGTTGAGTTGTGTCATACGTCGTCGGTAAGCTTTAGATGAAGCAGAGATTAAGTCTGAAGGACTCGACGGGGAACATTGCAGGGACATATAGAGCCTTATTTTAGCGGTCTGAAACGCAAGTGATCGAAATGTGCATCGTGACAATTACGCACGAGCCAAAAATATATTTTAACCTATTTATATTATGCGGAATTATGTGAAATTTTAGCAATGACGAGTACACTACTATGTTGTCCGGTATGTTGCATAAAAACAAGACTAAGGTCAATAGTTTATTTTTAAAATATGCTGTTTCATTCGTCCCACATGTGTGGTTCAAACGTCCCGACCAGGCGGGGCGTTTGAAACATGTCAACTTACGTTCAAAGTTAAAATACAGCTCGATCATCCAACATATATATTAAATTACACGTGTAACTAAGAGAACACACATGTAAGTTGTTGATCACATGTTGAAATTATTTGTACACGTAACGTCATCTTTGAAAAAGACGTTTAACTGAAAAGTGTTTCAATCGACCCGGCTCTCCCCTACATTGCCATGGACTGTATTATGCGTTGCGTGTTTAATTTGCGTGTGTTTAAACCGGTGGACGCACAAACGTGCGCTCGCATTCATTAATTATTTTACGCTCGCCCGCATTCATTCATTATTTTTAACACTCACTCGCGGTAAAACAATGTTTTCTCACGATCAAAATGTCATCAATCCAAAAAGTTGATGATAGAAGCAAAGTGTATGTGCGAGGTGCACAAGCAGCATTATGCATGCGCCCTTAAAATGGCATCTGAACAACGCGCCACTGACTTTTAACCAGGTATTTCCTGGTTTGTGGCGGAATTCTTCTATGAAACTGAAAAATAGGAAAAGAGAACATTTGCGCCTCCTCCTTTCGCCGAACTGCCCCTTGGGGCGCAAGATCATTCCCTAATTTACCGACGCGTGGCGGTGGAGGGAAAAGAACGTTCTGCGCCAGTTGCAAACTAGCAACGAAACATGCGTCATTGTAGAAATTCAATTGCGCTCGATGCAAGATAGGGCCCATGGTATTACAGCTGCTTCAAGGCGGCTAACAAGTAGCTAAATCCCCCGAAATAAGGGGGTTGGCGCATCGATTTATAATGGGCTGCAATCCCAGCATGCTTTGCTGCATCAATGCCGAGGATTTCACTCTAATATCCATGCAGAGATCCTTTGATCACCAAGGCCAATGAATGCATTAGGTGAGATTTCGTCTAATACATATTCAAATGGGTGTCAAATGAAACAGGAATGTTTAACTAGCATAGGAGTGGCGGTATTTGAATAGGGCTTGATAGATTTCATTAAAGCCTGGGGGTTATGTAGAGAAAGCTCAGAGATGCAGGGGATGTTATCGATCGTGTCGTTGTCTGGTTTAATGTCAATCTGTATTCCGTAGTTTTTTAATTATTATTGACTACCACACTTATACAGTTAAACGTATACAAATAACGCAATATTTCTTTAAGCATAGAAAATATATGCCTCAGAATGTCGTTGGTGACATGTTTATTGGAATGTTCTGAAATTGTTTTCTTCCTGAATACATGCCGACCCACACACTTAAACATTCACACACACGCACACGCGCACACACACACACACACACACACACACACACACACACACACACATTATTCATCCCACTTATGCAAACTTTTGCACCATCTTAACACAGTGCCTACAGCTAACGTGAAGGTAGAAAATTACACACTAGATTCCCATGCACAAACCGACTGAAAACACACAAACATACTGACAAACACACACACACACACACACACACACACACACACACACATGCTTGACGAGCTGCATAAACAGAGTGCGCGGGTCACAGGAGTTCAGCGCGGACCTCTCCTGCTCTCATGTTTTTAAGATGAGCTGATGACCTCACCTTGACCTCTCTAACTTTGTCTTCTATTTCCTGCGCCGCCGCGACTCTCTGGAGTTTCATTAGAGTGATTGCGGCGGATAATGGAAACAATATTCATTTACAGACTCCTGTGAATATAACACACTTAGCACTTCCCATAATAAAGCTGAGCCGCCACCGCCTGATTTAATCACAGTCATTTAATTTCCGACCATCCGTGGCTCAGGATGAGAGACTAACTGGCTGGTATGAACCAGAAGTTGTTTCGATGACTGAAACACGTATACCTGTGGAAGGCGGAATGAACAATGACAATTTTATTTAGTATCTGAAGTAACGTCACAGAGCTGTTCACATAACAATGACTACAATCCGGTTCTTGTAGGGCTTGGCCGAGCTGGATGGAAACTCTGAAACATTGCTGGGAAACGGAGAAAGTGATTGTTCTTAGAGAGAGAGAGAGAGAGAGAGAGAGAGAGAGAGAGAGAGAGAGAGAGAGAGAGAGAGAGAGAGAGAGAGGAATTCTCCCTGCAGTCAATCAAGAATAGTAATTGAAGCTTTTATTGCACTTATGGTAGAATCTAGAGGTGGGTGCTAGAGTGGACTGACTCCCTTAATTAACCTCTGATTGGTTCTGTGACGAGGTGGGCGGGGGTGTGGTGGACGGGAGGCTTCTGCCGGGACTCTGGTGAAAAACATCGGTTAGTCGGATAAAGGGTCATAACCCAACAAAAGTGTCTGCCGCAGACTAAACCGACAGTATCCACCGTTTCACCAGACCCAGAAGCACTGCCCTGTTCAAACAACAATTGCTTCTATTGTGATCCACGCACACACAAACGCACACACACACACACACACACACACACACACACACACACACACACACACACACACACACACACACACACACACACACACACACACACACACACACACACACACACAGCCATTTGAACGATGACGCCGTGTCCTTCTGTACTCTGGGTGTGTCTCATCGTCGTGAATATCCCACCGGAGCGACCGCTAATAAATAAGTCCCCAAAACAACAACAACAATGTGTGTGTGTCACAAACACACCGCATCGTGCCGCACACTCAGCCGAGAGCTCGCTCACGGGCCGCTGATGAGACGGGCGCGGAGCAGAGTGTGTGTGACAAGGGGAAAAGAGGATTTGCTGACACACGTTTGCGTGCTGTGTGTTTGTGTGTGTGTGTGTGTGTCTACGCTTGACAAATGCGCCCATCCATGCTTGAAAGATCACAATGTCATTTTTTTTGTTTTGTTATGTTTTCTCATTTCAAATATTAATAGGGTGGGGCTGGGATTCACGAGAACACGAGCCCCCCGTCTCGCTCCGACTTATTAAGAAGGACGACGGAGGCGAACGCCTCATTAGTAATGAGCCGCACAACCATCCGTGGTGGGGACGCGCTTCTCCGAGCTCGGCGTTCAACGTGAACAATATCACGTGCATTCTTTATAACGCCGAAAACGTCTTCTAAAAGGGGACCGCCACCGGGCTCAGGCGAAGCAGACTCCCAGCGTCCTCCTCTGCTACGAGGATCTCAGTCCCTTCTGCTTCATAATTCATGTGAGCCTGATCCTATACGCTCCCTTTGCTGATCGGGAGGTGGAGGAGCTCCATCAGATTGGCACCACCACTACCGCGGCGGCTCCACCACCACTACCGCGGCGGCTCCACCACCGAGGGTGAGGAGCCTGAAGGAGGAGGAGCCTCCCCTGGGATCCACAATGGAAGAGGTCCTTTTTAGGACCTCTTCCAAGGACCAGGCCCCTCGCCCTGGTCCTTTTAGCCGGCCTGTGAGCTGCGTACGTGGAGCGCAGCCGTGCAGAGCGCTGGGGGAGGGGGGGGGGAAGTGGAGATCGGATGGGAGAGTAGCGGAGTGGTGTGGAGGTCCCATTGGACGAAAAATAGCTTGTTCTTCTGCATTTTTCACGACGCCATTAGGGGCCCCTTTCTTCCTCTTTGTGTGCTGGAAGACACAGAACCGCGCTGTGGATGGGGGATAGAGGACATGAAGATCATGTGACTTATAGGCCAAGCACTGTTTGTAGCCCCCTCTTTGATGGTTATGTAATGTAGCACAGCATTGATGATCAAGTTGTATCTGGGCTGTGGGTATGATTGAACAGCTGTTTTTTTTAGTGTAAGTTGTTAGAAAAGGCAAAGCCATCCATCAGCTGTTATTGAGTTCAATGTGCTGTGGGAATATCTATTTCGAGTCGACTGCCTGCCTCTGTACAAGACCACATAGATTCAAGACCGCTCCCGGCTGAGTTCTGACCAATCAGAGCGTCTCATCCATGATTGGCTCGGGGAATCCATTTGCCTCTCAATCACAGCTGCGTGAAATGCCAGACCTTGAGAAAGGTGGGGAAAGAGGAAACGTTTTTGTTTTCAAAAGCCTCCTTTCTTCTGCTTTTTCTTCTTTAACTACCATAGCATTAATGGTTTAATCTAATTGATCAGTGTAAAAATACATATAAATAATTTAACGGAAAGTTAAACTTGAAACCTCACATCCTTTTATTCTCTAGTAGAGGAGTTACTTTATGAAAAAATACGCTTTCCAAAAAACTTTGCCGGATGATGACACAAGATTTAGTAATGATATCAGCCTCATTATACACCATTTGCCTTATACGACTAAAATAAACATTTTAATCTAGAAAATGCTGCTATTAAGAAAAAGCCAAAATGCATTAATGGATTAGCTTTAATGGATTGTAAACCTTTTTGTTTAAATTTGCCACAATTTATTCATAAATGTGTTTAATAATGGAGTTCCAATACATGTGTTCCGGGTTAACATGGTTTCACAACTTTATCCCAGGGAATATGAAAGGCGGTAGTATGTTGATGGTGTGTTTGCACCGTGTGCGCTGTGTCAGGTTGTGGTGTGTGGTTGTACTCAAAAAATGTGTAGCATAGACAATTGTTTCATCAGGTTGTTGTTGTTTTGAGCGTTTGAGTGTTTTGCCCTCAAAATGGATCAAAAGGGTAGATTAATTTTTTATCAGCATTAAGTATTGATACCCTCTGGTTCCGCTACTAAAATTATGCTTTATTTAACAAAATGCACGTGTGTGTGTGTGTGTGTGTGTGTGTGTGTGTGTGTGTGTGTGTGTGTGTGTGTGTGTGTGTGTGCATCCATTGCTTGACCTACCTGTAGGGAAGAAGCATATGTTTATTAAATACACAGTACAATGACCCATACAATTTGTATCCCAGCTAAGCCCGCGGCCATCCGTTAAGTCGATATCTTAGATTGGTTTGCCTAGTCACTGAGACCAAGTCACAAGCCTTGAGGCCGTGTATTACCGGTCTGCGGAGACTTAGCTCTCGTCTGCCTCGCCTTTTTGTCAAGCTAACCACATCAGACAATGAAGCTAACACCTACATTCAGTGCAGGACATTAGCATTGCACCATAGCTATCACCACATGATGTTTATCCCCCCTAGCCCAATTCATTTTTTAAAGCTAGTCTTTATGTTGCAGGGGCGAGGAACTCAACAGCTAAATATTAGATGGGATAAATGTGTAAAAAGTGTGAAGGTCGCCTGAACATGTACATATAGGTGGCTTTCCAAATGTATTTTAGTGCAACTTGATCTTTAGTTTTTTAGGTTAAAAGTGTGCAGTTGGACGAGGAGAGAGAGAGAGAGAGAGAGAGAGAGAGAGAGAGAGAGAGAGTGATAAAGCGAGGGAGAGAGAGAGAGATAAAGCGAGGGAGAGAGAGAGAGAGAGAGAGAGAGAGAGAGAGAGAGAGAGAGAGAGAGAGAGAGAGAGAGAGAGAGAGAGAGAGAGAGAGATGGAGAGAGAGAGTGATAAAGCGAGGGATAGAGAGATATGGAGAGAGAGAGTGATAAAGCGAGGGATAGAGATGGACGGAGAGAGAGACAGAGACAGAGACAGAGAGGGGGGAGGGAGGGAGTGCTTCCTCTTTTTTATGAGGTTGACATCTCAGGTAACCCACTTTTGCATCGCCGTGTTTACTCTTTGATTATCGTCGGAGCAGAGGGAGAGCCCTCCTCCCCCACCACCGGGACCAGGGGTGACAGGCTGTCACAACACAGACGGAGACGACGCATGTACCACCTGGGCGTTGCCAGGGCGACCCACATACACATACACACATATTCGCTGACTTGTACGGTACAATTCTAGCTAGCACACACACAAACACACACGTACACACAAACATATATACGCAGTCCAGAGTCACATGATCAGAACCCAATGTTCACTGTTTCTGTCTCCAATCCAACGTCATTTAATTGGACGGATGAGATAACGCTTGACTTTCTAAAACCTGTGGAACATTTGAGGAATGCGTTCTAAAATAGGTAGCAGGTATACTACCGTACTGCCGTACTAATCACTTCAGCAAGGTGATTCAGCAACTCTAAACTTTATTTTCCAAATCCACCAAAGTTTACTAAAAAGTGGAGAAAATCTGTCCTTTTTTAAATATTATCTAGACCAGAGGGTCGCATCAATAATTGAACAAAGCCAGAGACACCCACACACACTCACACACTTCACACATGCACACACTCACAAACACACATACTGACATGTCTGTCTGTGGTGGCCATGCTCTCAAGTCCTCTCTCAGTTGTGTGTGTTCTTTGATGAGAGACGCCCGTGTGGGTGTGCGGCCTGGATGAGGTCTCGTGTTTGGAGGGAGAATGAACTAAGATGTTTGTTCTGCCATTTCTACGGTTCCTTTGATGTCCCTCACAGACGCGCCCGGGGGGCGGTGTTTCTCCCAGCACTATATGGTTAACAACAATAGGGCCCCACCTTGACTGCCAATGTATAAAATATATAGATTAGTGCTGTCAGTTTAACGTGTTATTAATAGGGGTGTGGCGATATACTCACGAGACGAGACGAGACACGATATTCGGTTCACGAGAACGAGACGAGACGAGATTTTAAGAAAACTACAATGACAAAATATATGACTGGACCAAGAGACTTTTATTTAACTGAGTTGCAAATGCATTATGAAATGTTTTATTATAACTCTTAACATTCTTGAAATTAAAAAAAAAAAAAAAAAAAAAAAAGTAAAATAAATTAAATAATTCTCTTTTTTTTCAAGTGCGAACAATATTATGTGCAAAACCAAATCAAAGTTCTACTCCATCAATACAGAGTGCAAATAGTGCAAACAGAGTCTGACCAAGTATGTCACTGACAACTTGGTATTGTCCGTGTCTTATCAGTCACTCTACTGCCATTCATCATTTCCGCCAGGTACCCAAAATGCTGCCAAACAAATCATTTAAAAGTGGCGGGGGCATCTTCGACGGTAATACGGGTATTTTCCGACGTCATTCTGGCTGCCTATGGGTGCTTCCCCTGCTTCCCCTCCTTCTCCTCCTCTTCTTCTTTTCCTTCTCCTTCGTTAGGTTCTGGCAGGCTAGACGTAGCAAAGGCGCATTACTGCCCCTACAGGCCACAAATAGAAGTTTGGATAGCTCACAAATCTCGCGAGACAGATTTTTACGCGACGGGTAATATCGTCACCCCCCTAGTAATTAATGGTGTTAACGCAAACCAATTTCAACGGCGTTCATTTTTTTAATCGTGCGATTAACGCTCTTTTGGCTTGGCAAACGTTTACCTGCTGTCTAGCAACAACTAGTCACGTTAGAAAACTACACAAACTTGTTGGGGCAAGCAGGGATGCGGAGCGGGTGAAAAACTCCTTAAAAGTGTGCATAAAAAAAAAATAAAAAAATAAGCTGTTACGTCTTTCTGACCAATCGCAGTTCAAGGCCCACCTGGGCTGTAATACTTCGGGAAGGGCCGCTCAGTTACTCCCCTCTAGACGTTGAGTGAGTGAGAGGTTGCGGGCGCACAGCTCAGGCTGCCGGACCACGCTGCAAGGAACTTTTACAAACGCAATATTGTTATCCCGCAGTAATCAGCCCGACAGCCCCGAAACCTTAACGGCCCACCGGGAAATCTCCCGACTCTCCCGGTTACCACTCCGCCACCGTGTGTGTGTGTGTGTGTGTGTGTCCGTGTGTGTGTGTGTGTGTGTGAGTAGGCGTTATTCGATAGCCGCTCACTAAAAGGCTAGCAGCACGAAATCAAGGGATATTTAGAATAGAAAAAATTTATATATAATCGCGAGTTAACTATGACATAAATGTGATTAATCGCGATTAAATATTTTAATCGCTTGACAGCACATATATATATATATATTAATAGATTCTTTATTTTTTAATATGCATTAACAAAGTTGCATTATTGTTAAAAAATTTAAACAATAATGTAATCTAAACAGGTGGTTGTAAATTATTGCGAACTGAAACTAAGACATTTTCTGGGGGAAACGGTGGGGGGGCACTGCAAAATGGCTGTGGCCGTTGGTAAGCAATTGGCATTTCAGAATTGTAGCAGTAGTAAGCTACTGGTATTTCATAACACAAAGCGCTATGGAGCTTGAAGTACTCGCTGGACATAATGCCTTGGCCACAATCAGGAGTGGATAGGGTTAATTATCGAGTTGTATTGTGCTAAAGTGCAGTTTAAGTGTGTGTGTGAGTGCATGTTCCAGTGTGTGCGCGTGTAACAGGATGTCCTTTAGATTGGAGACAATATCCTTCTTAAACTGGTAATAAGCCAGTCGTCTCCATGCTCGCTGGAATATAAATAATTACTCCTCCTTTCCTCGAGGCGTAAGATATTTTAGTAATAAAGAAATGTCCTCCCAAAGTATTTTCTTGAAATCGCTCTGGGACAAGTCTTCATGGGTCACATTTGGTTGACCTAAACAGAGGCTCCCTCGGTGCCTTCCTCACTATCTCCAACACCCACCCTTCATCTGCTCTCTCCACAAACTCAACAAAATCTCTCCCTCCACCCCCGGATCCTCTGCTCCGCTCACCTCTGCTCCGGAAGGCAGACCACTCCATCTGCTGCCGCGAGCGCTGTGCAACTCCACCCACACGAAACCATACCTTGACATCAGCCGCTTTAATTAATAGTGTATTTATACTAATAGACTGTTGCTTGCATACGGATAAAGGGGAGTGATGCAGAGATGACTCACATCCACATCTTCAAATGCTTATACACACACACGCCATCATACACACACACACGCCATCATACACACACACGCCATCACACACACACACGCCATCACACACACACACACACACACACACACACACACACACACACACACACGCCATCACACACACACACGCCATCACACACACACACGCCATCACACACACACACGCCATCACACACACACACGCCCTCACATATGCTCACACACACACGCCATCACACACACACACACACACACACACACACACACACACACACACACACGCCATCACACACACACACGCCCTCACATATGCTCACACACACACACACACACACACACACACACACACACACACACACACACACACACACACACACACACACACACACACACACACACACACACACACACACACACACACACGCCATCACACTCCTCCGTCACAAGCATAGGGAGCCGAGGGGAGGATAGTGGTTTGGTTTTTTCCCCTGTATACGAAATGTCAACAACCCTTGTGAGTCGCCGCTGATGAACAAATAAGTATTCTGCCGCTTCTTTGTTAACAAAACAGAGAATTCATTAGTCGATTTGGGAGGTTGTTTGTTATGTGTAAGCAGCTGCCTCCTGCCTGGTTAATACCCAGCGCTTATCATCCCGTGTTGTCTTTAGGGGGGGCGGGGGTCGTGACAAAAAGGATAAATGCGATTATCTTCCATAATACCGTTTTTTACAATACAATAAACACAATTTTGATTGTTTTGTTTTGTTTAGCAAAATCCAACACACGAATAGCACAATCACAAACCCAATTAGCAAAACACCTTAGCTCCTTTGCAAAATGAACCACTCTTGTAAAAACTATACACTAACTTATCAAAACCATATTCTTTTACCATATGAAACACACACGTTGCATATGACTTAATTCTGTTTGCACCAGTTACACTCTGCCGTTGAAAACCTTAAACACTTTCGGCTAATTCTGCTTCTAAGTGCATAGAGTAGTATGGGTGAAGCACACAGTGAATTTGCAAAACATTGCTCGGATTTGCACAACTGTAAACACAATGTCTGCGCACACTTTTTGCAAAACAATACACACAGTGAACACTAAACACACTTGTATGCATTACTGTAGAAACCACACAGGACACAAGACTAATGCTGTTGACAATGTTATTTTTTTTTTTCCATATGCTCAAGGCAACAAGCCAACAAAAAAAATACATTTCCCAGTTTTCATGAACATAACATGAACAAAAAAAGCCCCCCCCCCCCCAAAAAAAAAGAAAACACAGCACATAAATTGCTATTGTTGGTCTCTTCTCCTAGCTGGATATGGCCAGAGAATCTCATCTACATCACAGGCGATATCCTCATTCGCCAGACAGCGGGGAAAGAATCGCCGTGCATGCCTTATCCACCCCTGTATGGCTGTGGCCTCAACCTGGTCACCGGCCTCCTCCATGGCCTGAACGAGGGCTACCCGAGCCAGGGGGTGCAGATCGTAAACCTTCCACCGCCATGCCGAGAAAAATTCTTCAATTGGGTTAAGAAATGGTGAATATGGTGGCAGGAAAAGGACTGTGAAATTTGGGTGCTGTGTAAACCAGTTCTGAACCAGAGCAGAGCGGTGGAATGAAACATTGTCCCAGGTGACAATGTATTGGATCTGTATGTTATTGATTGTGAGGTTGTATAATCTGTCTAAAAATGCAAGGATGTGAGGGGTTTTATACGGACCCATGTTGGCATGGCGGTGGAGGACCCCATTCTGGGTGATTGCGGCGCAAAGGGTGATGTTACCCCCACGTTGCCCCGGGACACTAATAATTGCCCTCTGGCCAATTACATTTCTTCCCCTCCTTCTGACCTTTGAGAGGTTAAACCCCGCCTCGTCTATGTAGATGTACTCATGCTGAATGGCCTCAGCAGCCATTTGTAAGACTCTCTAAAATACAGTGAGACAAGATTGTGTAGTTCAGCATAGATTTAGTGTACAGCACATTTACATGTAAAAAAAGGTTATGTGTGCAGTATGCAACATCAGAGTGCTAAAGTGAACAATACATACCTCCACATACTCATGCCGCAGCTGTTTGACCCTCTCCGAGTTCCTCTCAAAAGGCACTCGGTACATCTGTTTCATTTGTACCTGATGTGCCTTCAGGATACGAGCTATGGTGGACAGAGAGACCTGATTCACGTTCTGAAAAATGATTTGGTCTTCAATAATTTTGGCCTGGATTTCACGAAGCCTGATGGCATTATTTGCCAAAACCATATTCACAATCTCCCTCTCCTGCAGTGGTGTGAAAATGGGAGCCCTTCCTCCTCGTTGTACTCGACCCTCAATCCTATGTAGAACAAAACACATGTAACCTACTGTAAAATGTCACAGGAAGGGGTATCAAAAGTGCTGATATGGGGTGCATACAGTAAGAAGCTGTAAACAGGTAATTTTTGTACCTGTTTTCCAGTCTGAATGCCCTTATGACAGATGCCACGGTGAATCTGCTGAGATTTGGCTGGACTCTCAGTCCAGCCTCCCTCAGCGTCAATCCATGGTTCACAACATGGTCCACAAGAGTTGCGCGAATTTCATTGCTTTAAAGGGGTAGTTCGGAATTTTGGACATAGGGCCTGATTCCCAAGTGAGCATTGGTATTCTATATCACTGGAGACAGTTTTCAACACATTTCATACAGTCCTTCTAGTTGCAGAGTTCGCTCGTACAGTCAGGCTAGCATTGCCCGTTGACTAATGTTATTTCTAACATTATTCTATCAACACAGACATTTAAATCTATAGTCTGGCGTTATAATTGATTTACCTCGGGTGTACTGTGGAGTGGGTAAGACTGTTTTTAATAGCAGGCTAGCATTGCCCGTTGACTTGCGCCAGCCTAGCACGAGCGAACTCTGCAACTAGAAGGACTGTATGAAATGTGTTGAAAACTGTCTCCAGTGATATAGAATACCAATGCTCACTTGGGAATCAGGCCCTATGTCCAAAATTCCGAACTACCCCTTTAAAGTTGGACCTCTTCTCCTTTGAGCTTCACCTCCTCCTGCTTGAAGTCTTCCTCTTCCTCTTCCTCTTCCTCTACCTCTACCTCGGCCTCTACCTCTGGCACGGCCTCTGCCTCCTTCTCCGATTCCCCCTCTCATCCTCACTCTTCCTCTTCCTTCCATTTTGGTTAAGTTTGGTGAACTCACCTGCTGCATTTGTATTGTGCTTAAACCTGATTGGTGTGTCTACAATTAAGCAATCTTGTGTTTGCACACCTGATGGCAGTGTTCAATCAACTGGCTCATGGGTGTGGTAATTTGATAGTCAGTGCTTTAGAATTGCAAGGAAGTGACATCTTGATATACTTCTGTGTCTAATGCATAGACGTGTGTTTTAGTGTTTCAAATCACTGTGTGTATTGTTTTGCACAAAGTGTGAACGGACTCATTGTGCTTACAGTGGTGCAAATCTGGGGCCGAGTTTTGCTCCTTGAGTGTAAGGTTTTGATAATTGGGCAAAACTTTAGATTTTAGTGTTTATTGTATCGTAAAAAACTGTATTGTGATTGTGTTCATTCATTGCGATTAACAGATTATCGATGCAGTTTGCCAACTTTGCAACCACGCGCGTTACCTGGCGTCATGTAACGAGCTGTAGTGATTCTTCAGCCCTTACTGGAAGGTTCTAGCTTTGATTGGTGAGGAATGGATGCTTATCGCAGAGTTGTGACCGTTGATGAGTGGATTACAATGAAATGGCCGTGCATCATTTATTTAGTTATTTTAACAATTCTGTCATTAAAGAAAATTGCAATGCTTGTAACTTTACAGATTTTCCAATCAAGAATGGATTGGATAGAAATGCAATTAACTGTGCAACCCTAATGCCATGCCACTGCTACAACTGGTGGTGTGGAGGAGGTGGTGGAGGGGGGGTGGTGGTGATCGTGGTGGTGTTGCTCAGTCGTGGTATTAGTGGCTCTTAATGCGATTGGGAATGGGATATGGAAATAACTTGTCGGCTGAGCAAAAGTAGATGCGATTAGAGGTTACAAATGTCATGGGATATTACGGCCCTTCTGATGATTATTCGATGATAGATCAGTCCCTCGAAATGAAGCGATGATCTTGAAAATGAGCTGCACTCTCAAAATGCTTGTGATGCGGCTTCTCATTGCTGCTTGTTTCATTAGTGCAACGGCCCGTTTTATGATTGTCCGGCCTCTCAAAGTTGAATCTCTCTCTCTCTCCCTCTCTCTCTCCCTCTCTCTCTCTCTGTCTCTGTCTCTGTCTCTCTCTCTCTCTTTGTCTCTGTATCTGTCTCTCTCTCTCTCCGTCTCTGTCCTTGTACTAGTATTTATGCGTGCCTGGTAGTGAAGTTGTGTAAGAGATGCATGGAAGCTGACTGAACAATCTTTCCAGATCGACTGTGCGGTGCGTCAGAGATCAGTGATCTGCTAGATTGCTGTTTCGTATCTATGCTGAATTATTGAAATCGCAGTCCCTGCTTTCTGAGCGTTGTCAAGTTAAACTAATATTTGCTTTGAAATAAACGACTGTGTTTTATTTTTTTAAGGATTTTATTAAAAACTATGGATGTATTTAAGCACCTGCGGATATTTACTGCACCTGCGTCAAGGTTCTTCCTCCCAAGCAGTGGCTTACGAAGTACTTAGACCACGTACTTGAGTAAAAGTTGAGTTAACAAGTGTCAGATATTACTCCAGTAAAAGGGGAAGAACTCCCTTTGAACGTCGACTTAAGTAAAAGTATGAAAGTACTTGGCTTCAAATGTACTTAAGTATCAAAAGTAAAAGTAATTTGGTGTAATGTAGTTCCTATGTCTTGCTATTTCCTACATACACTCAGTCAAATCATTTAAGGTTAAAAAAAAAACGAACAAAACTCTAAATACAATGTTTTCTATTTGTGATATCTGATATAATTTGCAACTAGAAAATGCATTTACTGCAGAAAATGCAGTTAGTGCTGTAGTGCAAAGTGAGGTTAAAAATATGTTTTAGTAAAGCCAAATAGATGTAAAGAAAAGCTAAATGGTGTGTGTGTGTGTGTGTGTGTGTGTGTGTGTGTGTGTGTGTGTGTGTGTGTGTGTGTGTGTGTGTGTGTGTGTGTGTGTGTGTGTGTGTGTGTGTGTGCGTGCAAGGTCAAAGAAAATATGTGTTTGGTACTGGTACTAAAATAAAACAACCCTCAAAATATATTCATGCATAAAATGATCTTAAATTTATGTAGAACTCCAACTTGAAATAATCATAGAAGAACTTAAAGAGCATCAACCTTACAGTCAACACCAGCTCGACTGAACATCATGAATCAAATCTCCTTACGACTGGCGCAGAGGTTTGAGTGACGGATCTGATGGCCCTCACTCGCCTCTAATTACTATTGGACAGGCAAGCATTGTTTTTAGCATTTAGCTTCTACCTGCACTACACCTGGATATTTAGAAAGCGCCTAGCCTCTAGCCATATAAACGGGGGTCCCCACAGAAAAACGCCCGATAGATAACAAATATATTTTGTTATCTATAGATTTTTACCGTATAATGTAACCGTTTAGCTTGACATGGGGTTTCTATTTTAAATATTGACGATGTTTAGGCTCCACGACGTCCGCAATGGTTAGCTGTGTTTATGGTCACACATGCATGTCGTGGAAAGGTATGTTGAAAGGTGTTTGTGTGTGTGTGTGTGTGTGTGTTCGTGATAGAGTGTGTGTGTGTTTCTGATAGAGTGTGTGTGTGTGTTTGTGATAGAGCTATCACTCAGCCCTATGGCAGTTACATCTTGTTTATCCACCAGACCGGCAGGATGTCTCTGGGGCTTGGTTGTGTTATTGCTGGGTTGACCCAGTGGTCGTAGATCACCCTGGAAACCGCAGAGTTTACAGAACACCGCTGGTCGCAGAGACGACCAGGAAGGAACCAGAGGGTGTGGGAGGGGGGGGGTGCGGGGTAAAGTGTAGTGATGTACACATATGTAAATGAGCTTGATCACACACAGGGCCCTACCTTGCATCCGGCACAATTGACTTAATCACTGGTGTATGTGTCTTTGCTAGTTTGCAACTGGCGCAGAGCGTGCTTTTCCCTCCTGCGCCACGCGCCGGTAAATAAGGGAATGATCTTGCGCCCCAAGGGGCGGTTCGGCGAAAGGAGGAGGCGTGTTCTGGCGCAAACGTTCCCTGGTGCTATTTGGACGTTTCAAAAACCACTTGCCCCACCAACCAGAAAATACCTGGTTTAAAGTCAGTGGCGCGTTGTTCAGATGTTATTTTAAGGGCGCATGCATAATGTTGCTTGTGCACCTCGCGCATACACTTTGCTTCTCTCATCTACCTAGCCACACATGCTTGGTAAATTATTTGGGAATGAACAGCTGATACAGCGGTAATAAGTTGTACTTTTAAATCAATGCATCTGCAAACACCGTACAGCAAACACATATTTTCTTGAAAGAGACATCGTGTACATGCCCATAACTTTTAGGATTGATGAGTATTTGATCGTGACAAAACATTGTTTTACCGCGAGTGAGTGTTAAAAAGAATGAATGAATATGGGCGAGCGTAAAATAATTAATGAATGCGAGCGCACGTTTGTGCGTCCATCTGTTTAAACACACGCAAACTAAACACGAAACGCATAATACAGTCCATGGCAATGTATATTAACGGGGGGACACATGCATATTAGGAACACAAGTCGATAACGATAATGCATACATTACTGATAAGAAACTATGTTTATAATGTATTGCATGTATCATTAAATAGAACCACAGTTACCGCATATCATATGTTATATCATATACGCTTTCTTTGCCGAAATTTATTTGAGGACTGAGTATTTCTGAAGTTGTGTGAATTAGGCCATATTATTTGGCAATAAAAACTGAGCCATTTGCAGTTTGAAATTCATGCAGTCTCCGATGAGACTGCATGAATGGATAAATCAGGATAGATCAGTCCACCAGCCTACCGAGTGGACTGAAGTAAACTTTGCTCATCTATCCAGCACAGATCTAGATGGACACGCCCACTAGTGATGTCATATGGGGCAGCTTTTCGCTTCTAAGGCTAATCACACTCACACCTGGTGGTATAATATGTCTCCTTTAATATATCTCAGTGTGGAGATACAATACCATTGAGCAATGCCCCCCCCCCCCCTCACTCTGTTTCAGAAGAAAAACACCACAAACTGTAAACAAATGAACAGTTCCTCTGGTTGCGAGGTCCTGTGCTGGTGTGGGGCCCGGGTTCAGCGGTGTCTTCCTCTGATGAATAGGGCCCTCGCATGGGGGCCCACGTCTGTGCTTTGTGTTTAACCAAACATAAACATGCCATCTCACTGCACCCGGCGCTGAACAAATGGAGGCACTCTGTAGCAGGCCAAGGCTTCGCCTGCAGCTAGGCGCTTTCAAATTAAAAGCGTGTCTCGTTGTTGGGGCTCCGGAGCAAAGAGGGAGTGAATGGGAGTGTGCCGCAGTGTGGGAAGAGGCACAACAGGATGCAAAACTGTGTGATTTACAGCGGCGCTGTTACACATGCATGCACAATCAGGCCCGCACACAAAAGCACACATACACGCAAACACAGACACTCATCTACACAGATCCAACAATGAGGGGCCGCCTAGGACAGAATTCATACTTGGTCTTACACACATTATTATAATCTCGCATATACACCAGTATTCACACAAAATAAATATTTGGTCACTTGTTCGCGGGGTCGCGGAGTTTGAGAGAGGTTTCCTCTTGTGACCGCCAAATTATTCTCAACCGTGGCCAGTCTCTACGTGTTCTGGAAGTACCAGAGACGTCGGAAAAACCGACGCAGTCGTTTAGGTTTCATAATATGATCTGTTCTATAAAATGTTCTAATCTAGAACACTCCGGGTGCTCCGGCGGGGGGCCCTGGAGCTCTATCTATCGGTATAATATAATATAATATATAATATAACGGCCAAAAGCTGTGTGCGCCTCCGGATGATATCATGAATCTTCACGACTGCGTTGGGTTCTAGGACGTCTCTGGTCCTTCCACATCAATCTGAAGTCCAGATTGAACCACGACGAGGAGAAAGGGATTGTTGCTGTTTGCGGACTCCCGGAGCTCCTCCGGCGAGGAGGTGCAGGAGCTCCGGGAGTCCGCAAAACGTCAACAACGCCCTTTCTCCTCCATGTCGTGGTTCAAATGACCACGGAAGAGGCAGTGAATGAAGTATTGCTTAGACAGCGATTTATTAGATACCACCGCTAATAAACCGTTGGAACACACACAAGACCGGTAACCACGACAAATCCTGCGAAGCCGAATCCCCCACGAGAGCTCCCCCGCTAAGGCCCACCCCCATCTCCCAAACCCTGTGACGCTACAATATTAAATTATAAAGATATCTATATATTATATCCTCTTATATTATTTAGATATAGAGCTCCTGAGTTCCCGGAGGTTACGCCGGAGTTCCCGGAGGTTTCTAGATTAGAATATTTTATAGAACGGGTGATATTATGAATCCTAAACGACTGCGTCGTTTTTTCTGATGTCACTGGTACTTCCACAACACGTAGGGACCGGCCATGGTTGAGAATGAATTGGCGTTCACAAGCTGTCAAACTCAGGTGGCCACGCGAACAAGCGACAAAATCATTTGTTGGTGCGAACTGCGAACGCAGCATAACAACATCGCTGGAGATTCAAGAGTGAAATGACAGCACAGTATTTTGAGCGCCAGAAGCTACCGCCTCTTCTGTCAGCCAATCAGGAACTGAGGAATCAAACTCACTTCCGGTTCAGTCAAACTCTCACACATACACATACACTACTATTCTCTCTCACATACACTACTATACTCTCTCACATACACGACTATACACTCTCATACAGGAGTATAATAGTTTGTGTGTATGAGTATAGTGGAGTATATGTGAGATTATAATAGTGTTTGTATGACCAAGTATGAATTCTGTCCCAGGCGGCGCCTCATATCCATCACGCACAACCACAGACACACACCCACACGCACACACACACACACTGAAGAAAATATTTTTAACACACACACACACACACACACACACACACACACACACACACACACACACACACACACACACACACACACAAACACACACAAAAACGCACATGAGTAAGCACTCTCCAGAAGGATAGACACTGGCAGGCGAACAGACACACAGACCCACAAACGTCTCCCCTGAATCTAGAGTATCCTTCAGGAGCGGGAGAAGGATTAGATCGATCCAGAGACAGAGAGCGAGAGAGAGTGATGGACAGGGTAGGAAGCTGAGGAGATGGGTAAAGAGGGGGGGGGTAGAAAGATGGAGAGGAGGGAGGGGTGGACTGGAGTGAGCTCTGTAATCCTGGTGGGGTTGGATAGAGATACAGCTACCTGGCCTTCTGAAGGCTTCACACTAACCGTGGACAGGTTTCCCCTGTTATCCTGAGGGATTTAGATACAGTGTAATCACCTCCACCCCTCCACGGGATCCAATCACGTGTCAGGAATACCAATCAGAAGACACAAGCACACCCTGGGAGACGGCAGAGTGGTTCTTTGGTTGGGTAGGACTTGCAATATGAGAATGTTTACCTGACTCGCAGAAAGATTATCATTAACTTACCTACTCTGGGTGGGAAGTTTCTGCTACTTACTTTCTATTTGCCACAGATGGAGTTGTAGGGCATGTATGTGTGTGTGTATGTGTGTCAGGAGTAGTAGAAGAACAGGTTTTGTGAAGTTTGTATTGTGTGGATTGATATGGGTGTCTTGGAGTAATTTCTGTGATTTATTCAAATGATGTGAGTGGCTGTACCCATTCAATACAATGCTGTATTAGTAAATAAGTAAATACTAAATATTTGAGAACCATCCTCTCAACCATATTTTATTATTAATTAATGAATTTATTAATTTATTTGATAGATTTATACATTTTTTATTTGAAGGTGAATAATGAGCCGGGGTAAACAAACAAACCCAAATTGACACAGAACCGACTTCAACAACTGTAATGTTCAGCTAAAGGCACTGGGACCTTGTGTGTAGATGTATATAGTGACCGTGTGCCTGTGTGTGTGTCCCAGGGTCCAGGGGCGAGGCCCTCCAGTCCGGGACCCTCCCCCGCTTCCTGCAGGAGCCCGACGACGCCTACATCATCAAGAGCCACCCCATCCAGCTGCGCTGCCGGGCCCAGCCCGCGCTGCAGATCTTCTTCAAGTGCAACGGGGAATGGGTCCATCAGAGCCAGCACCTGGCCCAGGAGCACACCGACCTGGGCACCGGTATGAGCACACCGAGCACGCACGCACCGAGCACGCACGCACCGAGCATGCACGCACCCAAGCACCCACCCACCCACGGCAAGCACACACAGTACCACCCACTACAAACTCACTAATGAAGTCACTTACTCACTCACTCACTCATACACTCACTCATGAAGTCACTCACTTTCTCACACACTCACTCACATGTTCACTCACTTGCTCACTCACTCACTGGCTCGCTCAATTCCTCAATCGCACCCTCACTAAACACACTTATGCACTCACTCAGATTAACACACACCCACACACAAACACACACATAAACAAGCATAAACTGGATAATAAACACCCCCCCCCCCCCCCCACACACACACACACACACACACACACACACACACACTCAAACACCTACACTAGATTCAGTGTACCGCAGAGTAAATTGCTACAGTTTATACACAGGGTCAGATCCCAGTATGCACAAACACAAACACAGACGGACGCACCCATGCAGTCATGCACGCTCATGCGCACACACACTCATCATACACACAACCTCCAACTTCAACTCAATCCTACAAGCATACAGCACACAATTCTAGTACGTGTGTACACACACCTACACACCCACACACAGACATATAACCTCTAGCTTCAACTCTCGCTTGTCAAAATTGCTCTCCGTTTCACATGAGGGTGAGAAGGTCTGAAGATGGAGCTCAGATCCTCGGTGGGCAGGAATCACATCTTAAGGGATGGACTCTGCATAAGGAGCCTATTGACTACGCCTCAGGCTACACCCAACTGACCCCCCCCCCCACCCTTAAAGTATATATCTGCCTGGCTGCGTTAGCTCATTTGTCACGTTCAATACGGCGGAAATAGGAGCACAGTAGCCACCCAGACATAAAAGGCTTTAATTGTTTGATTGTTCGATACTGCGCCTTTGAGCGCCAGAGAGATGATGAAGATTAGTTGGCTGGTGTGTGATGCAACCCATTGATAAGTGGGCCGCAGGTTGGATCCCACCTTCATGTGACTCCACGTTCGGGCTGGGAAAATTTAACAGGATCGACTCGATTTTGATCAAGCTTGGATTTCAAGCGAGAAGAGAAATCATCATGACAACCATGGCGTTAACACGTTGACTTGACGACCAGGAGAAAGATGGGCAAAATCACACGTTTGCCGTTAAATTGGTGGAAAAAAATCTAAAACTTTTGTTCAGATTTGCGATAAACGCAGCAATCCTTAATTGGATAGAGTCACATAGGAAATGCGTGAAGGGTTACATGACAAAAACACGTGGCCTCAAAATACTGTCCCTAATTGTGAATGTGACAGCCGTGACAAACGGCCCTGATGGCTATCTCCTCTTAGCAGCCAACACCCGATCGCTACGTCTTCACTGGCCCGGTCATTTATAGAACCACTCCCATCCATCTCCTTATCCCCAGTCACCATCGCTCTTACTCGCTCTCTACTTCTGTCTCTCCCTTTCTCACTCTCGCCATCTCTCTCCCTCTTGAGAGAGAGAGAGAGAGAGAGAGAGAGAGAGAGAGAGAGAGAGAGAGAGAGAGAGAGAGAGAGAGAGAGAGAGAGAGAGAGAGGCTGTGAAAGAACAGAATGCGGGGAGGGCAGCAGAGGGGGAGAAGAGAGTAAATAGCAGGGGATTGCGAATATAGTTGCACCTGTGCTAGTAGCTATGAACTTGTGTCAGGGCCAGGGGTACAGGATAGAGATGGATCTCAATGATGCTCCCCCCCCCCCCCCCCCCCACACGCACACATACTGCCGCTAGATATTGAGAGCTGAATCTTTATTCTGGACTAGCATGCCAGAGGACTGAAAATAAGAAAGAAGTTGAAGTGCCAAAGTCATTTTTTAATTTTTAATTTTATTTTATTCAGCACTTTCTGATCCCATCTGCAGCTACTATAGGATATATTTGCCCAGAGTGGGCCAATTAATGGGCTGGTCATGCTGGGTTGTGTTGAAAAAGAGAGTGAGTGTAAATATAGTCACCAACCTCATATTTGTTATTTGTTATTTGTAATTTACGACTCCTAAAGGTATTTTTAAGAGCTCTTGCAGCACAATAATGTACCTATTTTCATCTAGAGCAACACTTGATAAAGTACTGCTAAATATACTTACTATTTAGAAATTGCATTATTTGATCATGTTCCCATAACATGCAATGCAGAATAAATAAAATAACTATTATGAATGAATGGATGATTATTTATGGATCAAATAGAATACCACAAAATGCATAATTTATGTTCTCACAGAAATAAAATAATCATGATAGTCCATGAAATCCTGAAGTCATTTCCAATTCCATATGCATTGCTTAATTATAAACATATACAAAATGAATTGCTACCTTAGTCCATCGGAATTTAATGAACATACATTATTCAAAAGTCTGGATATTTGTTAATAACAACCTCCTCATCGCTATTGCTAAACAGGCCTAATGGCTGCAATAATCATGAAGTTAGCCTTTCACTAACTTTTGGGATCCCTTTTCTATTGAAACTGCTATATATCTGTGGATACAGAATTTGTTTCTATATATTCAAACACAAAATAGGCTAGACTTAATGACGAATTACCAAATAAATGCACAAAATAATACAAGTACATATAAATTAATCAATAATTGATTATATAAAGTCCAGGAAGTGGTTCCTAATCATAAGGGGTTGCAAAAAAAAAAAAGACTGTTAGGGTGTGAATGCTTCAAGAATGATAATATTTAGGCTAGAGCATATTATAATTCATCTACGTAGAACTATTTCTGGCTGAAGACCCTGTTATTATTGCTTTAACCTGAACACAAATCCAGCTATACAGTTATTTATAGTTTGAATACTGATGGTTGAAAACATACAGATACAGAGATTCATCATTCATATCCTATCTATTATTATGATTAAACAATATAGTGAGGATGGAGAAAGATGGCTCCTCTGTAAGTCCATACAAGTACCACGTTCATCCACAAGTCAACACACTTCTTTTAATGAGCTTGTGCGGTGTGATTAGGATGAGTAGTAGCCATCCTCTAATTCATGCTATTGATTCACTCACCACCACCATCACTCCAAAGACGTTGGATTAGGAGGAGACGGGAGCTTCAAAGCCGTAGCAGCTGGATATTCCTCCATTACCCAGAAGGCAACGGGTGGCCGACACCTTATCAAACAGCTAATCTGTGAAACAGCTAAAATGATTGTGTTAATGTTATAGTTGACATTCACACATTCTCACACAATCACAAACACACCAACCAATACCTTAGAAGGCTTAGATGATGGAATTTAAATGAACTGCTTAACATTGCTAAGACAATGTTTTCCACCAGGCCAGAATTTCTGTCATAAACAAGAGATATCTTTCTTTCCAACATATAATTGGTTCCTAACACACTTGGCAATTACTCAGCCTAGTTAGAAAAGCATTTTTTTCAGATATAGCTCCCTGTTGCTAACCTTGCCAAGCTCTGTTTGTCTCTGTATGTTTTCCACCAGAGCAAGCCGACCAAATCCGGTTGAGCAAACGTTCTGTTTTCTCTTCTGCTTAATGTACTGGTTGCCATGTTGTAGTACAACCCCCCCTATGCTTTGCATCATGTCTGCCAGGATTTGCTTGCCAGACATGCTGTGGGATTTGCTATATGATGTTGCCTGTCACCAAACTTGTATTTGATCCTAGTTTGGCTCATGTTGCTGCCCAGGAGCTCTGTACAAGCCACAACGAAATAGAAAGTCAACAAAGAACAGAACATATTGTTTGGGCACGGTTCCGGCTGTGTCATGGCTCCATATCGTATGCTATAGTTGGTGTTTGTGTGGTAACGGTGAGTCAAAGCCAGCATGTGTCGTTGTAATCTATCTGTGAGTTACCACCAGGGTATTCCCTGCTCACGCTCCACACACACAAAACATGTTTTGTATTGATGAATCATTCATCATTATTCGTGGATATAATGAGTTTGCGCTGGGAAATGCAGCTGCAATTATTGGCCGTGTGCGTCCGAACAATGTGGTTGTTGCTGCGGTTACGCCTGTGTCGTTGATCTTGTTGTCGTTTCTCAGCCCAGGGGGCACTGAGGATGGATTGAAGGATCAACATTGTTAGCCATGAAAAAATTATCCAATGAAAGAATGCTCAAACATCTCCTGTACTGGTTATAAGGGATAATGCCTGACGAGGAGTCCATTATCAGGATTTAATGGACGACGCGGAGGCCATTAATTCCTGATTATGGACACCTTGAAGGGCATTATCTCGCTTCTACCATGGTCACTTGCCAAAGAAAATTAATTACGAGCATTAATTTATATTTCAATGCGCTTTACAATCCAATTGTAAGTTTTTCACAAGCCGTAAATTAGTTTCCCTGGTAACGAGGGTTTGACTAATACCTGGAACAATCATTACCCTCCCGTAAGGTTCTTCTGCAACGGAAACATTGTTCACTGCTCCAGTAAATAGGACGGACCTTGGATACGATTTGGCAATGGGAGGTGTTCTAGTCCGCTCAACTATGAGCCAGAGAGCTAACGTAATGCATTGTACATTTATATAATTCCAAATTCGTCCCAGCCTTTATACCACAGATACTCTGGGGTCTATAGCATATAATCGCATTGTCTGATTACAGTTTAATTCATTTTTCACAATTTACCAGCTCTCGTTTTTAGGGCTAGTGAGAAGCGCCAAACGCCAGTAGCTTTGTGGGCGGTTCTATGGTGATGTTGCTATTTTACCGGAAATGTACAAAAATTTGCCCTGTAGCCTGATTACCCGTAGTTGTGGTTTGGGCGTAACGTGCAATAAACCAATGAGAGTGCCATCTCCCATCCCCTTTAAGAGCCATGAACACATTTCGTCCCAGCCTTTTTACCACAGATACAATAGCATATAACCGCGTTTTCTTAATACAGTTGAATGCATTTTTCTGAACAGACAATTTGACTGGAACTACTTAGTAACTGTCCATATATCAGGGATTAATGGACACCCTGCCGCCAATCAGAATCGAGTATTCCCCAAGACCATGGTATAACCATAAATAATGCCCTATAGTGTACTGTCCCAATAGATATATCAATATAACTTGAGTGTGATTTTATGAGTCAAACCGCTTCTATCATATTGTGTAAATAAATTATCTAATGACCTTATGAATAATATTGTTTTGTCATATTGTGAATTAAGTTTGACCATTGAATTAATTATGACATTATGAAGTAATTAGGTTGAGTCATATTGGGAATAAGTTATAAGTTATGATATTATGAAGTTAGATTGTTGAGTCGAATTGTGAATAAAGTCATAAGTTATGACATTATGAAGTAATATAGTTGAGTCATATTGTGAATAAAGTTAAAAGTTATGACATTATGAAGTAATATAGCTAAGTCGTATTGGGAATAAGTTATAAATTATGACCTTGTGTAGTTAGATTGTTGAGTCGCATTATGAATAAAGTTATAAGTTATGACATTATGAAGCAATATAGTTCAGTCATATTGTGAATAAAGTTAAAAGTTATGACATAAAGAAGTAATATAGCTGAGTCCTATCGGGAATAAGTTATAAGTTATGACCTTATGAAGTTAGATTGTTGAGTCGCATTTTGAATACAATTATGTTAAGTAATGAAATCATTGAATTAGTTTATTGTCATATTGTGATTAATGTTATGATAAGTTAGGACGTTATGGAGTTATATTATGGAGTTATTGAGGCATATTGTGAATAATGTTACGATACGTTAGGACATTATGGAGTTATATTTTGAGTCATATTGTGAACGTATACAGATCAATTATAGTAATTTTCTTCCTAGTCAATGTTGTGACTTATAAAGTTGAGTCAAGTTGTGTTTAGTCAAATGATTGAGCCATGTCTGTCAGTCAGCTGTCACTCTCGGGACAAATGTATTTGTAGGATTGAGTGAAATTTTGGACCACTTTGGACCAAAGCCTAGACCGTCCACGGGGACTCAAGTTTGCAGGAATCATGTTGACAAGAGCTACAAAAATAGCCCGTCCAAGCCTTGAAGTGCAGTTTATCAAAGCACTTATTCCAAATGTACAAAGTAAACGACTAAGCCGACAAACAACATTAGAGTCACGAGTTTAGCAGTGAGATCTCACAAGCCAACGGGAGGATATTCTGGGTAAGAGTCCTTGTTTCAGGGCACCGCAATGAGAGTGAGTGTTGGGATGGAGTGTTGGAGGCTCAACACCACCGCCACGCCGGGCGAGATAAGAGAGGAGAGGCAGGTGGAGGAGGCACGTAAAGGCCGGGGGGGGGGGGGAAACCGAAACAACCGAAAAGCTGATACTGGGATGTAGAGATAGGAGGAAGGTGGGGAGGAGGCTGGCTGGGTGGGAGGGGTGTGAGGGGGGGGGGGGCTCCTGCAGAGTCTTTTGATGGGGAGATAGAATGGGAAGGAGGGCTGAACGGGGGGTAGAGGAGCGATAAAGCGACCGAGGAGAAGGAGTGGAGGAGAGAGGAGTCGTGGCTCGTGGGAGTCCACCGCTGGGCGCTTCGATTACATCCAACACTCCCAGAGTAATCCCCCGCCCCCAGCCCAGAGTGGACCAGAGGAGACGGGGAGCCTGTGTGTGTGTGTGTGTGTGTGTGTGTGTGTGTGTGTGTGTGTGTGTGAAATGTACTTCTCTTAACATTGGATTTTCTGTATGCAACATACAGTAGCATAAAGAATATTAAAGTGTCAGTGTGTCAGTTTGCGCCCCTCCCAGAGAGACAGACGGACACATTGAGAACTTCTGTCAACTGTCACTGTCACAAGCTGCGCAGCTCCGTGAAGCTACCTAGCCTAGCTCGGCCGGCTGTTTGGCCTTAGTGGGAGGGGCTCCGGGGGTTTCGATAGTATGATTCTTGTAAACAAAGAGAGACACAACGGGTGTTACCTGGGGCGCCCCATGGTGTACCTGGGGCGCCCCATGGTGTACCCGGGGCGGCTGCTGGGCGGAGGATGGCTTGAAGTGCGGAACACAGGCAGCCGTACTCAGAGTGGATTTAGTGGAAGAATCAGCAAGAGAGAGATTGGGAGTGGAGTAAGTGGAAGGGGGGGGGGGGGGGGGGGGGGGGGGGGGAGAGAGAGATAATGGTGGAGTGAGTTTGAGGGGAAGGGGGGGCTAGGAGAGGGAGGAAGAGAGACATTGGATGGAGTGAGTAAGAGAGTGGTGAAGAAAATAATCGAGGAAGAGAGAGAAAGAGACAAAAAAAGAAAGAGGGAGCCAAGTTCAAGGAAGGTGGAGCAATAAGTAGAGAGCCAGAGAAAGGAAGAAAGACAGAGAGGTGGAAAATAATGGTGAGTGAGGGAGCGAAAGGGCAGAGGAAAGGTAGTACACGGGTGATCAAGGAGAACCGGGGCATTAGTGTATCTCTTTGCACACACAAAAAGCTCCCTTTTCCTCCTGGAGTGGGAGTGTTGGAGATGGAGTGAAGAGCAGAGGCGAGAGAGCCAGGTGGAGAGTTAAGGGTGGAGGATGCTTCTTCTAAGCCAGCGACCTTCGTCCTGTTGTTTACTTTTTCTTTTTTTGTGTTGAATTGAACATTCTTTCTTTTTTTTGTACTGAGTGACAGGATTTGTGAAGGTCACACAGCTTGTTTTTGTCCTCCTCTTCCTCTTTGATTGGCATGTTCAACCTGCCCTTCACCTAGGAAAACGTTGGTCAGAGGAGGAACTTCTGCCTGTCTTTGTTACACACGCATGCACGCACGCACGCACGCACGCACGCACGCACACACGCACACACACAAAAGACTAACAGATGGCATATTATTTCCTGTGACCTCTAGCATTCATAATCATGTAGAACGTAAAGCTATTGGTACATTCATAACTCAGTGTTTGTAATCCCAGAGCGAGGGACAGGGCCCACTCCCCCTAAAAGGATGAGTCCCAACACACTTCTAGGTCAGCCATATGTTGAAAGGCTTATTCTGTTCTGACCTCACAACCAGCCGTTCATCACTGGCTCGCTGTACCATTTTAAGAGGGTGGGGGGGGGGTGACAATATACAGAATAATCTCAAAACGTGATCGAATGAGTTGGGTCTTTTCATATGAAACTAGTCGAGTCAAGTGTATCGCGTGTTTCTGGAGAGAAAAACAATTAGCCTAATGGCTGCGCCGTGCGATTAGCATTCTCATATTCCTGGGATTTTTATGCTAATGAGTCGGGGGCAGATGAAACAATATTTAGAGCGTATCTTGTTTCTTTAATTTGACCCGTTTCCAAGTTAAACTGTTTTAAGTGGACAAACTGTAGGAGGGATGTGTTTTAATCATTACGGAAATTGGATGGCTAGAAGTAGAAGTGCTGACCGTCCATTGGTTACTTCCGAAAAAGATGTGACCCATGAGGTGATGTGATTGGTTGAGGAAGTATGGCTTGGATGAGTGGATTGGGTCTCAGTTTATGTAATAGAACATAACATGGGGCACAGGATTTACTAAAGATTAGGGTCCTCCCAGCGTAATGGTTTGGGGTTGAAACCCTTAGTTCTACCTGTAGTGTCCGGTCATGGAGACACAGGCAGCAGTCGTGTAGGAGACTAAACTAGTGAAGATATCTCACATGGACCCTTTCCCCAGAGCTGCTGCTAGCCCTGTCCTGCTTCATGAAAGGACCCATAATAAGTGTTTAGTGTAAGATAAGTGTAATAAGAGCCTCCATTCTTTTTCCTGCGTTGATGGCTCCAGTAAGAGGAGTCTATCGTCGAGAATTTGTAAGCGCCATTAAATCCATGGACTGAATAAAATGGGTCAGAAACGTACAGAAACAAACGTAAGCAATAACGAGCGACAGAAACTGTGGAGCTCGAACAACGAAAACGCAGCTGGAGATATTGAGTCGTTAACACAGGTAACGGCTGTTTCATCAATGAGGACACACAGCTCCAGTCTCTCGCGATGGTCGAGAATACGTTCTGCGGTAGAACATATCTCGTCACAGAACAACGAGGCGCGACTCCGTGCACTTTCGGTCATTGTCTTCCGGCCGGGCTCTGTCCCGCCTCCCACCCGTCAGTCACCACAGTCTCCTTCCTTCTCCATCCAGGGGTGAAGTTCCGCGAGGTCCTGATTAACGTGTCGCGGCAGCAGGTGGAGGACTTCCACGGGCCCGAGGACTACTGGTGTCTGTGTGTCGCCTGGAGCCACCTGGGGACGTCCAAGAGCCGCAAGGCCAGCGTCCGCATTGCATGTCAGTAGGGGGAGCTGTGTGTGTGTGTGTGTGTGTGTGCAACCCGGTCTCACGAAATAAGTGACACTGTCACGTTATTTAATCTATTGAAACGTGATCAGGGACACGTATTTACAATTTTTTCGTGTCAAAAAGCACAAATTTCAAACCCATGTATTTCCATTGGAAGTATTTGTCGTGTCACTAAGCACGACTTCCAAACTAAGGTTCTGTCCGGGAGCGTTCTCCCTAATGTCCCTTAAGGAGCTCCGTACAGAACATTTATTGTTAAAAATAGTCTGTGATAACTAACAATATGACAGCTTTTGGCCACCCGTTTCTACTTAAACTTGTCTGTGAACAATATGACAGCTTTAGGCCACCCGTTTCTACTTTCACTTGTCTGTGAACAATATGACAGCTTTAGGCCACCTGTTTCTACTTTCACCTTTGATTCTGAGAAATTGTGACAATTCACGGATAAATTAAATGCAGGTGCGCTGCTCTGTATGCAAACCGCGAAGGAAAAAAGGGTAGCTGCTTCATCTGTTCTTTTTAGAATTGTATGTCTTGATGTTTTGATCTAGCCATAGATCTATTGTCTTGTTTTTGGCTATGTGAATGGAAGTCCGCGTCGATGCCTCGCAAGTCCAGTGTCGCGAGCGGACGTTGCCATGACATCTAGAAATCATACCGTATTTAATGGGCATCATTAATATTGATGTGTAGGGGTTGATTATAACTCGTGAATAATATTGTTTATACCACAGTCTGGGGGAATACTCGTATTCTGATTGGCTGCAGGGTGTGTATTAACTCCTGATATAGGCCTACAGACACCTGCTAAGTAGTTCCAGTCAGTGTTTAGATTCTCTGCCCGAGACCGACCCGACCCGACCCGCGGGCCAGGTCGGGTCGATATTTCCCACCACTATCCTCGGGCCGGGCCCGAGCGTTTTTATTTTTATTTTATCATTGGTTTATTGGCCTAATCTGAGGAGAATTAAAAAGAAATTTGGGTTGAAATCGGGCTCGGGCTCATAATTACAGTAAATCTGTCGGGGCGGGCCGGGCTCGGACTGAACGTGCACGGGCTCGGGCTTGATTTTTCTTTATTAATCGAATGGGAAATGCAATAGGCCTATTTTAGGACCGAATCACCGTTAAACTTGTTTCTAACATTTCTGGCGAGAAACATACTTTTTACTTGCAGAATCTTTTGTCAGTGATTACGTCTGATCTTTAGTTTTATAGTTATTAGGAAAATCTTATCGGCTCGCTCGCATGTTTCAACGAAGTCAGGTTGCTAGGGATTCCGCTTTCGCTAAACTAGCAGCTCACGTGTTTCCTGCGCTTGTGTTATTAAACCGTTACTGTATCTAACAATGATATCATCTTGTTAGAAACACGTATATCTGAGAGCCAACCCAGTCGCCAGAAGCATACGTTGACAGTGTACGTTTTCGTGAACACTGGATTACGTCGCATTTCAACATAAAATAGCGTATTATACACATACACGCGCGTACACACACACACACACACACACACACACACACACACACACACACACACACACACACACACACACACACCAGATATTCCCTCAATTATTATTACTTTCAAAACGTTGGTTTGTGGAATTACTTTTTTATTTGGGCTGCTTCTAGGACATTTTGGGTGGATTTTGAACGGTATGTGGGCATGACGTTTGTTGCAGGACCTGGCAACCCTGCGCTGTTGCCCGAGGTGCTGAAATGCTCCGGAACAGATCTGGATCCCCTATTGTCAAACGACTTGTATGCCCCCCCCCCCTTTTAAATAAATACTATGGCAGAACAAAGAATAAATTCATGCATTATCATTCAACTTGAACATGTGTTTTTACAGTATAGCGTGGTGGAGGGATGACGTTTGTTGGCCAACCTGGAAGTGAGCGTCGCCCTGGTTTCCCTTGACAAAAAGCCAACAGGTTCTTCCATTGGATTTTGGATTATTGCAGAAAAATTTGCATCTTTGAAGCACCTCCTCAAAAACTGAAAATAAATAAAAATATCTGTGCTCCAAAGAACGAAATGTAAACTAATGCATTCTGAATGGGAGTGTTTCTCAGATTTTTCCATGCTACACAGAACGAAATGTAAACCCATGCAAATAAAGATTTCATGTTCATAATAATTTAAATATCATTAATCTCCTGAGTGTGTAGGGTGGTATTCAATTTTTTTCAATGGGGCTGCATCCAGTCACTTGACCGTCATGGTTGCTATGGTGGTTGCTATCGACCGCCCCCTCTAATCCTTACATGGTTCTAAAAACCACGCGGCAAAGGAGCTGCCGTCAATTGTGTTGTTTTTGTCGTAAACTAGGGTCCAATGGTTAAAAAATAGACAGATATTCCAAGGTATCCTTAAAAGGCAGCTTGGATGGTATTCAAAAAAATTGAATACCACCCTACACACTCAGGAGATTAATGATATTTAAATTATTATGAACATGAAGTCTTTATTGGCATGGGTTTACATTTCGTTCTGTGTAGCATGGAAAAATCGGAGAAACACTCCCATTCAGAATGCATTCGTTTACATTTCGTTCTTTGGAGCACAGATATTTTTATTTATTTATTTATTTTCAGTTTTTGAGGAGGTGCTTCAAAGATGCTAATTTTTCTGCAATAATCCAAAATCCAATGGAAAAACCCATTGGCTTTTTGTCAAGGGAAACCAGGGCGACGCTCACTTCCGGGTTGGCCAACATACGTCATCCCTCCACCACGCTATACTGTAAAAACACATGTTCAAGTTGAATGATAATGCATGAATTTATTCTTTATTCTGCCATAGTATTTATTTAAGGGGGGGGGGGGGGGGCATACAAGTATTTTGGCCATAGTGGATCCAGATCTGTTCCGGAGCATTTCAGCACCTAACAGCGCAGGGTTGCCAGGTCCTGCAAAAAACGTCCTGTCCACATACCGTTCAAAATCCACCCAAAATGTCCTAGAAGCAGCCCAAATAAAAAAGTAATTCCACAAACCAACGTTTTGAAAGTAATAATAATTGAGGGAATATCTGTTGCTGTTGTTTTAGCAGCGAAATGCATTGTGTGTGTGTGTGTGTGTGTGTGTGTGTGTGTGTGTGTGTGTGTGTGTGTGTGTGCATGTGTGTGCGAGTGTGTGTGTGTGCGTGTGTGTGTATAACACGCTATTTTATGTTGAAATGCGACGTAATCCAGTGTTCACGAAAACGTACACTGTCAACGTATGCTTTTGGCGACTGGGTTGGCTCTCAGATATACGTGTTTCTAACAAGGTGATATCATTGTTAGAAACAGTAACGGTTTAATAACACAAACGCAGGAAACACGTGAGCTGCTAGTTTAGCGAAAGCAGCGTCCCTAGCAACCTGACGTCGTTGAAACATGCGAGCGAGCCGATAAAATCTTCCTAATAACTATAAAACTAAAGATCAGACGTAAACACTTGCTAAAGATTATGCAAGTAAAAAGTATATTTCTCGCTAGAAATGTTATTAGAAACAAGTTTAACGGTGATTAGGTCCTAAAATAGGCCTATTGCATTTCCCATTCGATTAATAAAGAAAATCAAGCCCGAGCCCGTGCACGTTCTGTACAGGCCCGGCCCGCCCCGACAGATTTACTGTAATTATGAGCCCGAGCCCGATTTCAACCCAACATTTTTTTTCATTCTCCTCAGATTAGGCCAATAAACCAATGATAAAATAAAAATAAAAACGCTTGATCAAAGGCCCGGCCCGAGGATAGTGGTGGGAAATATCGGACCGACCTGGCCCGCGGGTCGGGTCGGGTCGGTCTCGGGCAGAGAATCTAAACACTGACTGGAACTACTTAGCAGGTGTCTGTAGGCCTATATCAGGAGTTAATACACACCCTGCAGCCAATCAGAATACGAGTATTCCCCCAGACTGTGGTCTAAACAATATTATTCACGAGTTATAATCAACCCCTACACATCAATAGTAATGATACCCATTAAATACGGTATGATTTCTAGATGTCATGGCAACGTCCGCTCGCGACACTGGACTTGCGAGGCATCGACGCAGACTTCCATTCACATAGCCAAAAACAAGACAATAGATCTATGGCTAGATCAAAACATCAAGACATACAATTCTAAAAAGAACAGATGAAGCAGCTACCCTTTTTTCCTTCGCGGTTTGCATACAGAGCAGCGCACCTGCATTTAATATATCCGTGAATTGTCACAATTTCTCAGAATCAAATGTGAAAGTAGAAACAGGTGGCCTAAAGCTGTCATATTGTTCACAGACAAGTGAAAGTAGAAACGGGTGGCCTAAAGCTGTCATATTGTTCACAGACAAGTTTAAGTAGAAACGGGTGGCCAAAAGCTGTCTTATTGTTAGTTATCACAGACAATTTTTAACAATAAATGTTCTGTACGGAGCTCCTTAAGGGACATTAGGGAGAACGCTCCCGGACAGAACCTTAGTTTGGAAGTCGTGCTTAGTGACACGACAAATACTTTCAATTGAAATACATGGGTTTGAAATTAGTGCTTTTTGACACGAAAATTTTGAAAATACGTGTCCCTGATCACGTTTCAATAGATTAAATAACGTGACAGTGTCACGTATTTTCGTGAGACCGGGTTGGTGTGTGTGTGTGTGTGTGTGTGTGTGTGTGTGTGTGTGTGTGTGTGTGTGTGTGTGTGTGTGTGTGTGTGTGTGTGTGTGTGTGTGTGTGTGTGTGTGTGTGTGAGGGGGTCACGCATATGTCAGTTTGGAAACTTTTTTGTTTTAAAGTTGGTCAGTATAAGTTTAGTGTGTGTGTTTGTGAATAAAGTTTTGTCTGGGTTAGTTTGAATTGCTGACTATTGTGTTTTTGCTGTATATGTTTTTAATGGTGTTTGTGTGTGTGTTAGTGTGTGTGTTTAAAGCTTTGTCTATGTTGCACATTCATCATAAAGTGTGTGTGTGTGTGTGTGCGTGCGTGCATGTGTGCGTGAGTGTGTGTCTGTGTGTGTGTGTGTGTCCTGATAAGTGGTGTCCCCTGACTCGCTCTGCTCTGCTGTTTCCTTCCAGACCTGAGGAAGAACTTTGAGCAGGACCCCCAGGGCACCGAGGTGCCTCTTAAGGGCATGATCGTGCTGCACTGCCGGCCCCCAGAGGGCGTGCCATTGGCCGAGGTACGGCCCCTCCCATTTCCCCCCTCCCTCCCCCAACCCCCCCCCCACACCCTAAATAGCATCTCGACTGGGTTTTATTATTCTCTCTCTCTCTCTCTCTCTCTCTCTCTCTCTCTCTCTCTCTCTCTCTCTCTCAAAAGAATAATGGTATTGATAGCTGTGGGGATTATGAAACAAAAAGAGAATATTAAAATGCTCCACGCTGAGCTCCTCCATATAGCCGCCTCTCATCTGTCTCCGGACGCCTTCTTAAAGATGTATCCGACTGCTTCCTTTTTGTTTGTATGTGTAATGAAAGATTAACAACGCACAAATGGAGTATTGGTGTGCACCCCCCCCCCCCTTCCCAACCACTCAATAGTGCAACACCTCATGCATCATTCAAAGAAACTCAGGCTTACAAAGATAATGTTTTCAGTAAATAATGCAACAACAAATATGTCCCTTCTCTGGGTATTGCCCAGGATAATATTTGCATCGAGGCTTGTGGTTGTACCTTCCCTAACCCTCCTCCCACACTGGGTTGAGGGTGTCAAAGACGTGGTTACTGTGGGAGTGTATCAGGCAGCTCTGGGACGGTGGGGAGAGGAAAAGCAGGAATCTTAACGGAGAACAAGGAAGATGCAATGTTTTGTGGCGGGATGGTGTAGGGCAGCGGCTCCCAACCTTGGGGTCGGGACCCTTCTCGAAGAGGCACATGGGGTTCCGTGGGCTGGCAGACGTAAGCGTTGGATGTTTGATGATCCATTTTAGCAAACTTTATTAATCTCATAGACGCCCTGATTATAAGAAATAGCTGCCTGTTAACTCCTAGCCAGGAGCAAACTGCCTCTAATCACTTAGTGTGTGGTGGAGCGATGCGATGGAATCTACAAGGACGTAGATGTTATAATTGCTTTTTTGGCGGTAAAAAACATCTGTGTTCATAAAAGTTGAAGTTAAGTTCGCAAACATTTCCAGAGCTAGAAGTGGGGTCACGGGCAAAAAAACATTTGGGAACCGTTGGTGTGGCTGTTTCGCCCCCAGCTGAAGGGTTCTGGCTTTGATGTCGGCAACCTACCCTTAATCGCCCTTGTGCGAGACACCAAACCCTGAACTACAGTTGACATGTATTGTGTCTGCTAAATGACACCATGGTCGTGTGAGTCATTCAGACTCCTCTACATTCAGAGACGGGTTTAGTGTTTTCCTTTCAGGTTCTGGCATCTGTTGCAGCGTCGATTAGTTTATTTGCTAAACTATGTTTGAGCCCACGACACAGTAGATTTCGACTTGCATCTGTTGTAGCATTGTGATCATTTGTTTAAATACTCAACACAACGACACAGCGGTCAAATTAACCACATTTACATATTCTAATTTTGTTAGCTTTTCTCCCAAATGTTAGTTTTCAACTATTATTTATTTATTTTGGCCAGAAGCACCTTTTATTTTTTTATGGCCCACACATTCTGTAATTTCGCTACAGTACCTGCTGTTGTTCTCAAGGGAAACCACATAAAAACTGCAGGGAAACAGGGATAGAGCCTGGTCACGGAGAGGAGAGTCTATCTAAGCCAAAATATATGACGCTGCCAACCTACTTATAGGGGTTATGGGTGTTTGTGGCTCGGTCTGTGTGTGTGTGGGGGGGTTGTTAATACTAACTGGATGATTTTTATGCTAATGAATCTGGAGACAAAGGCGTTACCAGTCATGATATTGCTAGAGGTAATAATCCCAACGTTTGTCAGACGCGGGGTTGGGGATAATGTATTGTCTCTGAACAGCTGAAGTCGACATTTTGGAGGAATTTAATTTGCACAAAGACCCAAATATGGTGGAATCTCTTCGACTGACTGCATCTTTTATGGCAGCGGAGTAAAACTATAGACCCCGGGATCCGTGATGATTCAGTTAAGTAGTTGGAGGAGCAGCACCACGGAGAGTCTCAAGGTGCTTATTAATAAAGCTCTCTCTCTCTCTCTCGCCCTCTGGGTTCTCCCCTTTACAGATATGAGCAAATATATTACTATCCTATCGTATATTATAGATGATTTCAAGTGGCTTTAGTAAAGAGAGAATGACTTCAACTCTGTTGTGGGCTTGGTATACGTACCCTAACCCTTACTTTGAGGGTAGTCATCATGCTAAAATCAAATGAGTCAAAAAATTAGCTCTCATACGCTCAATGAGCCTCCTCTATGAGCACCCACTAAAAGACGAGCAAACAAACAAACAAACATCAGTGTCAATCCATTAAACCCTCATTACCAGCCCTAGGGTTCTGCAACCTAAATGGATTCATCATTAGTCCATTCATCCCAAAGGTCACCCAAAGCACTTCAAATGTAATTATTATGCAATGAACACAAACATTTCCTCAGACAGGTGGGGGGATGGGATTTCACCCCAAGGACACAGAGAAGTTGTGACCCATCCTGACGTGGTTCAGAGTGCCCTCCTGATGTCATTCAGATTGGCTTGGATTTGTGGATCTGATTTCCTGAAACTCATCGCATCATGGGGGTGGAGTGTGTGTGTGTGTGTGTGTGTGTGTGTGTGTGTGTGTGTGGTGTAAGGTTTCCAGAAGGCAGAGCGGGTGGGGACGGGGTGGGGCGTATGAACTAATGAAACCCCCCAGTTTGGATTGAGATGAATGGAGCAACAGGAAAAAACGCAATCTCACCATACGTATGTAATTACCTTCCTGTCACTTCCACTTCCATTCCAACAGAACGGAGGCAGCGACTTTGGGCCCACAGTCATGGAGTTATTCGTTATTATCCTCCAACCAGTAAATAGGTCATTATTCAGAATTTTTTTTGGGAGCCAAGCCTCGCCATGTTTGTCAAGTTGAAGCTACAACACAGGCTCGTTCAAAAACGACATATATTAGCATTAGTAACACCGTTTCGTACCAGATTAAAATGATAACGCCACTAGTATTCAACAATATGTTTGCTATTTCGGACCCAACAGACTGTGGGACACGATTCTGGAATCCAGAAACTATTATTTTGCAGAATGATTCTGTATTGTTGTGTTTAGCGACCACCTGTAGCGACCATGCAGGGCGGAAATAGAGGTCAGCAGGTCAAGCTCTCCACCGTTTGAACCGATCCAGAACCAGAACCCCTAAGACTGCTGTTGCCCAGCAACACACTGCAATATTATTATCTTTATTTATTCAAACAAAATATACAAAGCCACTGATTTTGGTGATCATTTTTAGATCCCTTTTGAAGAGGTACGTGTGGGACAAGTATAATTGTGTATAGAATCGCGTCAAAATCCCATCGATTATTCCGCTTATCAAACCCAGTCGCACTAAATCCATTCAACCAAAGCACCGTTCCTCGTGTGTCGTATCGGTGCCGCTGTAATCGAGGTGTGTATCAAATCGCTTTAGAAGAGGAAGGCACAACCCTACTTACTAGTAAAACTGTCACCAGAAAGACTCTCAAGGAAGGCTGCGTCATCATCACGCTACAAACGTCACAGACATGAGAGCGGCCTGTGTGTGTTGTGTGTGTGGCCGGCTCATTAACCCTCGCTGCTATCTGAAGTGTAAGAAATGTACCAATTAAGATCTTCTATTCCTCCGTCGGCCTCAGGCTGCTTTGAGGCCCCTTATCAGGCTGCCTTTGAGGGGGGTCTCACATTCTGCAGGGACTACACCCCTCAAATGTTTCCACTCTACCGCAACAGATTGCTCATGGGTCACGATAGTATGGGGTTTATCATAGCATTTTGTTATATATTTGACGTCATATGTGTGTCATTGTATGGAAAGCCATTTTAGTCAATGTTAAATAAATAAATACGTCAAAGCATAAATATTGCTACAAAATAAATAATAAATTAATTATAATGAGGCAATCACTATATAAATTATCTAAATGTGTCAATATGGTTAAAAAAGGGTAAGAGGGCCCCTTTTGTAACAACAGGTGTGAGTGTGATTAGCCATTACAAGCCATTCGAAAATCTGCCTTTTCCTGTGCCTTATTGACATCACGAGTGAGTCATGGTCTGTTATGGCTAATCACACTCACACCTGGCGGTAAAATAGGGGGCCTTTGAAGAGGACGTTTTAAAGAACAATGAATAGTAATTGAGGGCCGGAAAGACCCTGGGTTTGAACCCTTAAGTTTGCACTGCCCTTGACCAGCAGGCAAGATGCTGAAACCCAAAATGCCTCGAAAATTCGCTTTGGATTCCAGAGTGTACTAAACACAAAAGTAAAAGAAAAACTCAAATAAACAAGTAGAAAGAACATCAAACCTAGCCTTAGTAGCACTCAAATGGAGGGAGGAGACGCAGAAGAGGATTAAACAGGCTCTAAAGCGTGTGGGAGGTGTTGCCTTTTAGCGTGGATGACTCGCCTAGCAGTGGGACGGTTGCTGGTTCAAATCACGGTCGAAACCTCCGTCTATGTGCCACTCTGTGTGTGGTTAATGTGAGCGGGTGACTGCGAGGGCATCCATTGTGAAGCATTACGAGCTCCCATGAGGTTAGACTTCAATGCGATCCAAAAAAATCACAAAATACATAGTGTATAAAAAAATGGATCCAACCCACGAGAGAAAGGCTTGTGACAGCGCAGCAGAGATCAGCCGGAGGGTCGTTGAACGCTGGAGGAGGGTGAGATGGAGGACAGCTGGGCGATGCCTCTCTGGCACCTTGGGTTAACCAGCTGGACGTCAGTGGAAGTGACTCTCAGTGTCTCCGCAGCTCCTCACAATGTCACCACGGCAGAACTGGAACCCAAAGACGAGCATCGAAAGCTTGCAGGAACAGTTGGTTCTCGATGGATTCGAAGAGAGATTAGAATACTGTGGTAAAAGGCACTCCCCACGCCCCCAAACAGCCATGGTAAACACTGAATCACAGGAAGTAGTGTGTGTTTTGGACGGAGCCAGGGTGTCTTTTGAAGTGTCTAACCGACGTGATGAGTTGGTGAGGGTGCAAACGAGTCCAACGGGGAGCTCCGGGATATCTTTAATCATGGGTGAAGCATGGATATGAAAGACATGCCCCTCCCCCCACGCTGAATGCACCCCGTCTCTGATATTATGAAAGAGGACACCTGCTCTTAGATTACTCATATGATCAATCGACTATGTGTCAGCGGGAGGCCTCATTAGGTGACACTTGATGGATCCGTTTTTTTTTCTTGTGTTTACAAAATATCGTATACAGTGTAATTTAGCTTGAAGCATTTTGACAGGTACCATGGACGAGGACCCTTACACAAGTGTGTGTGTGTGTGTGTGTGTGCGTCTGTGTGTGTGGTTGTGTGTCTTCATGTGTCTGTGTGTGTTTTTGGTCGTGTGTATTTGTGTGTATTGGGTTGTGTGTGTGGGGTCGTGTGTGTGTGTCTGTGGGTGTTTTTGTGTACGCATGTGTGTTTGTGCGTGCAGCATATATATTGCTTTTATTACTAATTGGTTAGATTGATTTAGTTAGTAACCCTTTATAGGGGTATCGGCTCTTCAGTGAGAAATAATAATGTTTCATACTCGATAGCAGACTTTAACTTCCCCCGACGATCAATAATAATCAAAAAGGTAATCTTGTAAATCCAATCCTGAAGTTTAGGAGGTAGGAAGAATGTTAGGAGTGCCTGTTTCATCTTGTGATTGCAGGGGGACGCAATCTTTGCGTTTCTACGAGGTGGATTATATTTTATACCTCTGTCCTTATAACAGTTAAACAACAAATCTGTTTTTTTACTGAAGGACTGAATGGCTTTGAAGCGATTCCTTGCTTCTTAAACAACGCATTTTCCTGTCTGGTGTCGTGCACCGGGACTCATCTGTGTGTGTTCAATATTGAATATAGGTCAGTGCCTCTGTGTGCATGCCATATTAACTCTGGATAAAAACAGGCTTGTAAGTCGAATGACTTTGTGGCTCAGGCCCGTGGTTCATAAAAGTAATGAGGTCTGGGTCTCCTTACTGGATTCTAACAACTGGCGAAGGTACTGAGCTTCCTGTTATTATATACAAATGAAGAGTTGCACAGCGAGGTTTGTTTGGATAGACAAAACACATGTAGCTCCTCAAAGGCGTGTCAGCCGTTTAAATACGCATAGGGAGGATGTTTCTCCCAGTGATTATTTTGGAAAGGAGCCAGTTACTAATTACATTGATTGCTTCATCTAATTATTTCAATCATGTATCTTCCCACCGACAAAATAATTTCCTACTGTATTCACCTTCTCCAAGGCAACACTTTAATCTGTGTATCCCAAAGTTAACCATTAGCTTGCACAAGTAGGTTGTCACAATAAACTAGGATTGGTACACATACATCTTCGCCTCGCCCAGATAAGCTAGCGTTTGGTAGTGATGGGTACGTCGATACACACATCACTGGGACTCAATGAATAATCACAAATTACATTTTAATTGGATCAGTGGAGCTGTTTGAACGTGTAGTGGGTAGCTTCGAGAGTGATGTCAGAAAAAGATTATGTTGTTTTAATGTATCCCCATAACCGTTTCCATATGAGAAAAATAATGCTTAACTGTAAATATCTATCAAATCAAAGATTTAGCGCAGAACAGTGCAAACAAGATTTGTACCGTCACCCCTTGTGTTGGTTATCCTCTCCGAACACGTACCTGATGTCAGAGACCCGGGGGACGCATTCCAATACCAATGTCTTGTTGAAATACATCAGCTCCATGTAGTGTTTGACGTTGTAATCGTTGCTCTCCCATGTAAACGTAATTTGTCTCAGTACAGTGAGGGGGCGGAGGGGGCGGGAACAAAGTAGTGAGAAACGATCAGAGGAGTCAATATGGATATTTTCTTGATGTTCCGCGATGACATTTAGATACACGACAGCTCCCACAGCATCCGGCGGAGAGGGGAGGAGAAGTGTAAATGGAGGTTATAAATAAACGGTGGCTGGGGAGGGAGAGAGGGAACTGCACGGAGGCCGCCCGCCCGCAAGACTATCAATGACTGAGAAGAAGGAAATTAAAGGCCTGATGAAAGACTTGTTGGCCCATCAGAAGAAGAAAACAGAAGCGCCCCCTGTTTATTGATTTCACAGCTCAAATTTTCTATCGGGGTGCTGCGAAAGAGCAAAGCAATTTTGGAGAGTGTTGGCTGCTGTTATATTCCCTAGGAAAATACACAGTCCCCAGCACACACACACACACACACACACACACACACACACACACACACACACACACACACACACACACACACACACACACACACACACACACACACACACACGAACCAGACAGGGAGGACGCATACAAACTCATGTACACAAAGAACACACACAGATCACGAAGCATACACACACAACCACAAGTAACACACACAGAACCCACAAGCGCACACCAACACACACACACAAATGCATACATAGGGAGCACACACACATACACAAAGATAACGAAACAAACACACACACACGCGGAACACACACAGAACACACACACACACACACACACACACACACACACACACACACACACACACACACGCACAATCTGTCACAGAGAATTTTTTTCACTAAACTACACAAACACAAACACACACACACACACACACACACGCACACTTCAAGAATAATGTTGACTTTTTAATCCTCAAACACAGCCATAAATCAACAGGCCCCTCCCCCAGGAGCCCAAAGTCAGTCTCCCTCAATGAAAGGCTCAGGCCAACGACGCACTAATAGCAATATACAGAGCCAGTCAGGCAAGCGGAGCAGCGGCCAGCGGAGCGTTCCTCCGTTTGTAATTCCTAATTACATTCACTCACTCGAGCCACTGCTGAATTAGTAATGGAAGGAGATCTGACCCGCGCCCAGCCCTCCTAATGCCCACGGTTCAATGCGTCAGACAGATTACCGCCGGCTTCTGTCTGGCCTCTAAAAGACAAATGTAAATTTAACATTTACATTTTGAAGGAATTTATCCCCACAATGTTTTATGTGTTCAGAAATTAGTCTTACTTTGTACTTAGGCTCACAAATCAGACTTTAGTTTCCCTACTAGTGTCTGACGGAGACAAGCTCAAAGCCGGCTGAACCAGGCGTTTCACTTCCTTCGAATCATATTTTCTTTTTCGGCCTATCATGTGGATGAAGGCGGGGATCTGTGAGCGTGAAATTGGTGAACACAAACCCGGCCAGCAGTATTAAACAGTTGTAAACACCGTGGGGACCGGCCACTGTAGAAATACAAATTTAAAATCCCCTTATGAAAGCTTCATCCACTCGTGGGATTGAGTTTTCCTCGCTACTATTTCTCCATAACAAAACAGGAGACAGACTCGGGCCCACCAGTCAAAAGTCCCAAGAACAAAGCCTGCGTCTCCCTATCGCCGACAACGCCAGTGAGCTGATAAAACAGCCTCAAATCCTCACCTCCTTTTTAAGTATTTTCTAATTTGCGTTGCTGGAAGTCGACATTGATCCTGGCTGATGTAGACTTCAAAGGGAGACGAGCCCATTATTTGTTCGGACCGCAGAATCAATCTTTATTACTAATTCAGGGCGATGCTTATCCTTTTCACAAAAACATCCAAGTTGAGCCAGCCAAGAAAAGTCAACAACCCCATGCATATGTGCTGTTACTCCTGAAAAGTATGCAGCATACTTAAAATTTAATATAACAAGATGCTCTATTGTTGCTAAGCAACAGGGCTGACCTTTGACATCTGGTGCTTTTTGAAAAACAATAGAAATCTACCCATGAGCGTTCACATTAGCCGCTCGCTAACGTGCCCGTGGGCTGAAGAGAAGCACAAACTTAGGCCTTCCAGTTTCATTGGCGCGGTCTATACTGCCACAAGAACAAAACAAAACACATTTCTGACTGACTTTCATCCTTTTAAAGGTGCTGCAGGGAAGATTTAAAAGCTATAATTTGAGTTTAATTTGTTAGAAATGCCATAGTCATCCGTCAGCTATTAGCTGGAGAAATGTGCTCTGAGAATATCGCTCCTTGTTGACTGCTCCTGCCTCTGTATCTGACAACTTTGGCTACAGTCCACCCCGGTTCATTTCTAACAAATCAGGGCTTCTCTTCCCCACTTGGTTAAGGGAATCCATGTCAATCACATGGGCATACACAGAGTGTGAAGTTCCATCACAGGTGAACAAAGACTTTCAAATGGTGAAGAGGGATGGGGGCTTTATTTAGGTTTTTTGTTCCCATCTCTTGCTCTCTTCTGCTCCGTTCTGCTCTCTCTTTCTGATAAAACCCTCAAATATCACAGACCGCAGCTTTAACAGCGTTCTCCCTCCACCCCGTCTCCGCTGTCTGCAGGTATCCTGGCTGAAGAACGACGAACCGCTGAACATGGACACTAAGGTCGGCTCGAGAGCCGACCACAACCTCATCATCTCCGAGGCCCGCCTGTCCGACTCGGGCAACTACACCTGCCAGGCGAGCAACATCGTGGCCACGCGGCGAAGTGCCAACGCCGCCGTGGTCGTTTACGGTGAGCTAGGTTAGCAGAGGGGGCTGATGTTGGCCTCATGTTGGTGCATCAACTGCACATCAAAAACAGTTACAACATTCGATAAACACAAGCACATTAAAGGAAAAGTGGAAAGCAACAACCCAAATTCAAAAGCCACGACACAAATGCAAAAGGCAGTTAATACATCTCTTTAACAGGTGACATATTATACCACCAGGTGTGAGTGTGATTAGCCGTACAAGCCGTTTTGAAAGATCTGCATTGAACAGGTTGTAACGGATGATAACACGTTTGATGTTTCATACGGATTTCAAACGGATGATTTCACCTTTAAATATGATGAAATTAAGTCTCTATTAAATATAATTATCTTCATCATAGCATTAACCCATTTGTTTTTGTGTTCCCAGTGAACGGCGGCTGGTCTCTCTGGACCGACTGGTCGCTATGTAACGTGCGCTGTGGGCGGGGCTTGCAGAAGCGCTCGCGCACCTGCACCAACCCGGCGCCGCTCAACGGGGGGGCCCTCTGCCAGGGCATGTCGGTACAGAAGAGCACCTGCAACACAATCTGTCCAGGTGAGCCCCACCACACACACTTTCCAGGTGAGCTGCACCTCACTCTGTCCAGGTGAGCTCAACCACCCATCCTGTCTTATAAAGCTAATAATACTGCAGAAGAAGTGTGGACAATTTGTGTAACACCACAAGATTCTGTAGTTCAAATGTACCTGCTAATGTTTGAGTGAAATGTTTTAGAAATGGCATCGCCATCCGTCAGCTATTAGAGAGTGAATTCAATGTGAGAATATGCGTAAGGAGCTGACTGCGCCTGACTCCCGGCTAATTTCTGGCCAATCAGTGTATATCTCCCCTGATTGGTTTTTAGGAGCAATCTTGCCTTTCATTCACAGATTCATGAAATGCTTCACTTCCCACTGGTGGAGAAAGGTAGGGAGGTTGGTTGTTTGGTTCTTACCAAGAGCAGCTTCAATAAGAACTACCAAATGTTACTAATATTTATTAGACGGCAAAACACTTTAAACTACACACATGCCAAAAGATCCGACATCGTCACATCCTTAGTGGAACCCAACGCCAAGAAGAAAAAGCTGGGGAATCGAGCCCCAGTGAATACTGAATCACAGAACTGCTTTTCACAGTGAAACCAAACAAAGGGCTTTTAGTTTTTTCTCCCCACCTGCGAAGAATTACTGAGTCAGCAGAGCGGTTGTTCATTGGTAGGAGTGAGGTATGTTTCCACCCCCCCCATAGGTCATGTGACCATGGATAAGGACTCTCACTCGGTAGGCTCTCGGACGAATGGGGGGTGGATGAGGATGCAGAGTCATGAGGGGAGAGAAGAGAGAGAGAGTTTAAAGTTTAGCTTAAAGAGCTTAAAGTTGTGAAAGTGCTGAGGAGGAGAGCCAGATATCTAAACCTCAACGTAATCTGCACTTTCCAAGTGTGTGTTTCCAGACTGATAGCCCAAACTTTGTCATCAGCTGGCTTGTGCATAAGAAACTACAACGGGAGACGCAGAGAAAGGGGCTACTAGTCATCCTGCTTTCCCTCAAACCAACAACCACCCGCTCTCTCTCTCTCTCTTTTTCAAAGGGATTCTGTTTCCACTCCTGAATGTATTTATTTTTTCTTCTTTCTTTCTTTAGCTTGTTCCTTCCTTCCTTCCTTCCTTCTTTTCGCACAACAGAAAAATTAGCATTTAGATTAACAAACAGAAAGAGGACTGGATTCTTTATGGAGATGTCAAGGTGGAGAGACGGCTTGATGAAACATGACACAATCAAAGTGACTTTGTATTCAAAGTCAGCAGGATTGTGTAACATTGTACACAGACCTTCGCCAGTGAGAGGGAGAGGGGAAGTAACAGCATCAGCTTTTTTTCTGGTCGGGGGGTTGAAAGAAAAGCTGGCCGGGCGGACTACAATACCACAGGAAGCTGCACAAAGAGAGGTTGCTTCTAATTTAGGCTTGGTCCAGCTGCTTTTGTAAGCAAGCTGTGGACGTATGGAAGCATATATGTAGCAAAATTCAAATGGCAATGCAATTTGGAATTACATTATGCATTTGACAATGCATTATGCAATTTTATAATGTAATTTGTAAATACGTTATTCAAAGTGTATTTTAAAATGCAAAGTGACAATGCAATCCTCAATTAAATTTGCAAAAGTTCTAACAATACAAATAGAATAACATTTTGTCAAATTCTTTGAGTTCCTTTATACAAATTGAAAAGCTATAGCGTCCCCGTGATTGCAATCCACTTCGCCACGCTCCGTGTGTTGCGATATTCAAATGACATTTCAATCCGCAAAACGGAATCCAAAACGGAATCCAAAGAGGAATCCAAAAAGTCAATATGCAAAGTGGCAAACGTATCAGCCAATCAGCGTCTGGGCGGGAACTACGTCACTTGCTCGTAATTTCCTTGTTCACTTCTAGTTCGTATGTGTCAGGTCCATGGTCACCAATGGAGATTATTGATACGCTCCGAAGTTTGGCCGATGATGTGGAGAACAATCGTGTTGAAGACACAGATGCAGTAGATAGAGTGCGTGTTCTGGGAGATAGGATAGACGACTTATCCTCACGGGTACGTTTTGACGCCAGTGTGGTAAACACAAAGATTTCCAAAGTGCTACAGGCACTGGGTGCGAAACATAGGGTCGGGAGACCCACCGTCTCCACCCACTCCTCACCTACAAAGCTCTCCAGAACCTAGCCCCCAGTTACCTCTGGGACCTCCTCCAAGAATACACTCCCTCCCGCTCCCTCCGGTCAACCTCTGCTGGACAACTATGTATCCCCACATCACGACTCATTACGAATGGGTGCCCGGTCATTCAGCTGTTCTGCACCCAGGCTCTGGAACTCCCTCCCCCCACACATAAAACAGTCTGACACAATAGAAAGTGACGTAGTTCCCGCTGGTGGCTGATACGTTTGCCACTTTGCATATTGACTTTTTGGATTCCTCTTTGGATTCCTCTTTGGATTTCCTCTTTGGATTCCGTTTTGGATTCCGTTTTGCGGATTGAAATGTCATTTGAATATCTCAACACACGGAGCGTGGCGAAGTGGATTGCAATCACGGGGACGCTATAGCTTTTCAATTTGAATAAAGGAACTCAAAGAATTTGACAAAATGTTATTGTATTTTTATTGTAATTGAGGATTGCATTGTCACTTTGCATATTAAAATACACTTTGAATAACGTATTTACAAATTACATTATGAAATTGCATAATGCATTGTCAATTGCATAACGTAATTACTTATTGAATTGCAAATTGCATTGCCATTTGAATTTTGCTACATATATGCTTCCATAGTGGACGTTTGTGCTCTCTCTCTCTCTCCCCCTTTCTCTCTCCCTCTCTCTCTGACTCCCTCTCATGTTGGCTAACTCTACTCTCCTTCTCTCTCAAGTTGGCCCTTCGCCGTTCGCCCTTTACGTCTCTTCCCTTTCTCTGCCCTTTTCATCTCTCTCTCTCTCTCTCTCTCTCACTCACTCACTCACTCACTCACTCACTCACTCACTCACTCACTCACTCACTCACTCTCTCTCTCTCTCTCTCTCTCTCTCTCTCTCTCTCTCTCTCTCTCTCTCTCTCTCTCTCTCTCTCTCTCTCTCTATCTCTCTATCTATCTATCTATCTATCTATCTATCTATCAATCAATCAATCAATCAATCAATGGAGATGGCACCCATCTCATATCACTACCAGAAGTGGAGCCGTTCCAAGCTTTGGATTTTGGTCGTCTTGTGTGAAACGTTCCCAGTCTTGTTGGAAGCCACACAGCCATGAAAAATTCCTTCAATTTGGGAGCAGCTAATCCTTACTAGGGTTATGTTCAAGCAGATGGATGCCACTCTATTGTGATGTCGGACAGTTTATTGCCCCTCCATTCATTTTGAAGACGGAAGAACCTGTAATCTAGTCAATTAATGTAAATTTGTACATAATATATAACATCAATATATAATATAGATGTGTGCATTTATGTGCACGTGTACATCATTAAGTACGTTTATAAGGGACTCTTTCACAAAGCAAACTATAAATATATTCATATTTTGATATTATCCCATATTTTCACATAAATATATATTTTTAACACACATTCAACCATAATTCAACAAAGTTAATACAGTTGAATTAATGGAGTCAATCAATGAATATATGCATTTCTGAATAAATTAGTATTAGTGGTGGTCATGGTAATATTTTGATTTTGAAGTTCCAAATGCTTGTTTCCATGGATATCCATTGGCTTATATTCCTTGACTCACAATTCTTCCCAGTCTTTGTTTTTGCTCCAAATAGCAATATCCTCAGCCCATCAGATCTGAGTAATTGGCAAAAAACAAAAGATTACCCTCCACAAATGGTTTTACATTTTTTGATTCTCCAACGCCTTCTTCTTCTTCTTCTTCTTCTTCTTACTCTTCCGTGTCTGTGATCTTTCTATTTTGACAAGTCATGGTACCTTGGTAGAGATGTTACGATACAATTTTTCCTACCTGAACTTTTTTTTTGGGGGGGGGGGGTGGGATATATATCAGCTGTATACTACTAACCCAGTATTGATGTGAAATGATTGCTATCCTTGTTGTATGGCCTGTCTCAGGTTAAACCCTTTGTAAAAACAGGAACAACTACATACAGCATCTAGCATAGCACAAAAATGTTATGTAAATATATGCACAGAGAATGAATTCTACATATATCTTTCTTTAATTATCTAGTGTGACTGAAAAATAAACTAGATAATTAATATTTCTAATTTCAAATTATAGTGAGCATCGTTTAGCTTTAGCATCTAAGTTTTTCTGACTAAGTGGGTTGAAGGCACGTAGGTCGGAGATCACGCGTTTGCAACTCATGACTTCCCGCCTCCAACCGTTAACGAACGCTATCGAGCATAACAGCGCGGGTGTTTGTGATGTTCTTTGCCTGTGTAGTAAATTGTCACGTGATGGTATCGGATCGGCACACAGACCAGTATCTGAGGTATTTTTAGTGCCAATACTAGGCAGCATCGGAGGACTTTTTCCTGGAACCACTTTATCCCTCACCACACACAAAGGACCAACGGCTCGCTTACCTGCAGTTTGCTACCACTAGTCAGGCGTCAGGGTTCGCTGTGGCCCAACCTGACTCCTCTCACTAGTAATCATATCCAACTATTTTCCTCTAACCAATCCCAAAACGACATGAAGAAGAACCTACCTCTGGTAATTCTGAAAATTCAGTCTCTATACTTTCCCTCTCGTCTCTCTCTCTCTCTCTCTCTCTGTCTCTGTCTCTTTCTCTCTTTCTGTCTGTCACTGTCTCTCTGTCTCGCTCTCCATCCATCTCATGATCATTTATCTGCCTGGAGAAATTCAGAGCTACGGTTGTCAAGATTACAATGATTTGCTGTCACATGACGAAATGGCCAGTAATTGCCAGTAAAAACATGTCACACAGTAGGTTGATTGACTGCACGCATGTACAAGCCGTTCGTTAGTTTTTGAATAATTTTGTACGCTGAATAACTCCTGGGAAGTTTCATATAAGCCAAATGCCTTATAGTAAATTATTAAGTCGCTTGTCAGCTGTTGAATGAATTATACATTTACTTTTTAATTACAGCTATTTGTTTTCTTGCCATTCTTTTACATTTTTAGACACAGATGGTTTACCCCAGGAAGGCTTTACATTTACTAGATTTACATTTTTTTTGTGTTGCTGCCTTGAAATTAATGAATATATTGCATAAACCAGCCATTACACTGCCACCAAATGTTTAAAATATGAACTTCATATGTGCAAAAGACAAACAGCAAGCACTCCTTGAAGCCTCCGCTAAACCAAACACACACTAGGGTTGACTCAATGTACGTACGTACATGGATGCATGTAAGAGTATCTATGTATGTATGTACCTCCTTACTGTACGTCCACACCAGGAGCGACCAAAGCGTCAAAGACGCTTTGGTCGCTCACAAAGTTTCGCTGCGAATTTTTCTGTTCGCTTTGGTCGCTCAAGTCGCTCATGACGTACAATTCAATTATGCAGACGCATTTAAAGGAGCCGTATGCGTTTAGTAGGCCCTACAGACAGCCATATCAAATAGTGAACTCTCCCATACACCTTGGCCATATTGCCGAGACGGTTTTGCTTGTTCGATAAAGTGCTTCGACAACAAGTAGGACAGTGATTCCCCCCAATATAAAAAAAAATCCTAAAATGTAGGCTAATTACAACCGAGAACAAAAAACCCTGCGTGCTGTAGTAGTTGAAATATGTTTCACTGATCTGGATCTGCAAATCATGATCTGCACTCATTCGTCGCATTCAAAACAAATAGACATTAGCGCACATGGCTAATTTGCATACGCGCACAGGACTGGTTGGCTCCGCAAGGCAAATAATGGAACATATCTATCTATCTAGGTCTTTCTGTCTATCTATCTATCAACGCGTGTTTAGTTTTAATGTGATGTATTGTGTGTATGTCCAGTCAGACTTGTTCTGTGTGGTCTTGTAGGCTACTGTCCTGTGTGGGCCGAACCACCTAAATGGATTCCCGACGATTTGTGTCGTTTGGTATTAATAAAGACTTGACTAGGCTATCTATCTAGACTATTTAATTAACAATTATTCACCTCAGGCTCCGTGAATAGTGGGGAATAGAGGGATAAAAGACAAGAGATATATCCCTTGTCATTTATCCCTCGTCTTGTCGATTAGTTTGTTTATGTGACGATTTCAAAAACTTTTTTGGTTTTGTTTAAAGCATGCTACACGCGATTGGTTGGTTAGATTGGTGGCATGTAGAGCAAATTAAAATGAGTCCCGCTTAAATACGAACGTTCTAGATGTAGCCTATAAATACTCCCGCTTATCATCACTTGATATCCAAACCACTATGGCGTTTCGATCTCTGAACTGAAAAAGGGTGGGTTCGAACACCGGGTGCCCAGTTACAGCCGCGATTAATACTTCAGCCGACATTTTGTTCAGTGAGTGAATAAAGGTAGGTAGGAACCAAAGTGCCTGCCGATGTTCCCTGGGATCCACGCAAGCGAAGAGCGTCTACATTCCGATTGGCTGTCAGTGTTTGGCCGCTGAAGCGAATAATAGTCATTTGCATAAAGTTAAAAAGTTTTCAACTTCTTTTTGACGCTCTGGTCGCTCAACTTTGGCCGCTGGTAGCGTTGGTCGCTTTGGTCGCTTTGGTCGCTCTTGCCCATAGAAAGTGAATGACTTCCGGCGATTTGGTCGCTCAATTCGCTTCTGGTGTGGACGGACAGTTAGTGTGTGTATGGACCTCTCCCCCTCTCATGTCTCCCTGTGTGTTGCAGTGGACGGCGGCTGGGGCCCGTGGAGCCTGTGGACGGCGTGCGGCGTGGACTGCGGGCGCCAGCGGAGCCGGGACTGCGCCGAGCCCGAGCCGCGGCACGGGGGCCGGCCCTGCGACGGTCCCGGGCTGGGGGCCGACAACTGCACCGGGGGCCTCTGCATACAGAGTGAGTGGGGCCGGACGTCTCTGAGGCCCCGGGGCCAGAGCGCTGGGCCTCTAGGGGCCGTTGGGGCTAAACGTCTTCAGGACGGAGACGCTATCTTACCCTCCTTTATGGACTCAGTGGTCCTCCAGGAGGGAGCAGGGGGAGCCTCTGCCTTTGTTGCAACCAGTGCTAGGCTATGCTTTATAGACACTTGCATAAACACGCACACCCAAACGCTCATATAAATACACACATACTCACACAGGCACAGACACGCTCACACAAACACACACATACAAATACACACTCACACACACACCCCAAAACAAACACATATAAATACCCACACACAAGGACGCATTGATAATAACACACACAAACACACAAATTCTAATAAATGAGCACACACACACACACTCACATGCAAAAGCTTTCAGAATGAGGTCAAACCAACGTTTTATTGTGTCCTTGTCATTGCAGATGGAAATCTGCTTCATGACATCAAGCCACAAGGTAGGTTCTCCAGGTAGAGGGTTCTGCTCGGTAAGGGATCTCCAGGGTGAGGGGAAGGGTTCTTCAGGTTGAGTGTTCTCTGGGGTGAGGGTTCTTCATCGTAGGATAAGGGTTTTCCAGGATGAGGGTTATCCAGGGTTAGGGTTCTCCAGGGTTAGGGTTCTCAATGGTAGGATTAGGGTACATGAGACCATCCTCATATCCACTGAGAGTGTAAAGCGGTACAGCAACTGATACAATTCAGACAAATATATTTAAAAAAAGCGACATAAAATAACCTGTGGTCATATGTTCCTAGCATTGATCAGCCCAGTAGCGGTGGGAACCGTAGCCCCTGGCAGTGCTGATGTTATTGAGCCACGCACAACCGTTATGTGTGTGTGTACCGTAGGAGCGCTGAAGGAGACACGACTGTCAGTAACACTGATATGCAGCCGGTACACGGACCACTTCAATCCCGTTCTAACATCCGTCGGTGGAGCGAGGCCCTCTGCTTGTCTTTACGTGGAGCTGCCCTCTTCACATTGTTTCAGCGCTTTCCATAAAGCACACAGCGATTATTAATATCGGTTTCAAATCGCCTCCGTTTGAACCATGCTTAATCCTATTATGAGTTTCATCAAGCTACAATGTTTAATTTGAATGCTGTATAAAAACTATGTTTCTCATTATCCGGCAGTTCATCCGAGCCGTTTCTGGCCCTAAAAAATGGTCTACTTGTTTCCAAGAAGTCATATAAAGTCAAAGGTTATGCATTTTTTATGTGTGATTGTAATTCCTACTTCTGATCTACATTATGACCATCATTATTCATCATGGTGCATAATGATATGTATGTGAAAATGCTCAACTATGCGGAAAATCCTAATTTAAATGCATTGTGATCTAATACATTATTGCATGTATAATTGTGACGCAAAATTGAAACAGGGCTTCAGGCAAAGTATCTAATGATCCATTATTTTAATAGCATCACTTTGAAAAGAAAGTTGAGATTAGTTTTATGTAATTATTATTTGCGACCCACAGGTCATCATGATGGTGAACATGGCCAAGTTCAAAGGGTGTCGCCTCTTTCGACGGCCGCAAGGCCTTGTATATGATTGTCCTATCCCCCAATTAGGACTGGTGTCCCTGTCTCCCAATTAGGACTGATGAAGAGGGGCGGGGTCGCGTTGTTGGTGGCCTATATGGTGCGCCCGGCTCCAGCAGTCCAGCCCTTTCTTTTTTGGCACCTCCACCTGCTTGCCACGCTTCAACTGTTGTTTGATCTCTTTCATTATGGGTTATGAAATAAATCTTGATTATTGTTAAATAGAATCACGCCTCCGTCCTCCTTCATTGTCTGGTTACCCTAGGCCATAACAATGTGGGGGCTTGTCAAACTATAGCCATACTCTGCGTTTTTGTTGATTGGTTAGGTTCCATTTTATGAATGAATGGACGCGTAAAGTGAGTAACTTGAGTGGTTGTTTACGTTGGTTACATAGTAACTGAGCCAAGCTCGTTTTTCTTTTTGTGGAGGGCAAGAGGTGTGTGATATTGGTTGTTAAAAGGTAGCTTTATAGCGTTAAATGTAATAGTCGGGCATGGTAGGTCTTATCAATAGTGTTCTCCGATAGCTGGTCAGTATCCTACCAACTTTCTAACGTTGGGATTTGTTTCGGATGCATTGTTGTTTTGTTTGCTTGTTGGCGGACTGTTTCTGTTCGTGTGACAAGATAACAATTTCAGAGCAACGTTTTCCCCAGTTATTACGCTCCGGCATTTGTGCCTAGGTTCTAGCGACTGCGTCTGGGCTGTTGGTCACCACGTGGAAGGAAAGCTGAATCAACATAAATCGGGATGGCTGGAACTCCAGCGGTATTGCTGGGCAGATTATTTTTGCTAATCCCTGGCTCTCGGACGCAGTCAGAAGGGGGATCTCTGTGTTGTCTTGTTACATGGGTTGGATTAAGTGTTGCGTTTTCCCATTTAGTTTATTTTAGGAACAGCTGATTGATGCGCAACAATCTGTCATAGCCAATTTTGTGGCCACTCCCACAGTGGATGCTTTCGAGGCATTTACCAAGGAAAAGCTTGCGTTACTTGCAAGACATTATGCAGTGTCATTGTCTACCTCTGCAAAGTTTGAAGAGTCTAATGTAGATACATTCTTTCACTTTATTTGAGCGTTTGGCTGATCTGCATGATTGGCCTGATGCGACTCGCTGTTTAATGCTCCAGTGTGTTTTGAGTGGCCGTGTGGCCCAAGCTTACGCAGCACTTGAGGTGCCCAAGAGTCGTTCTTATTTGTGCTTGAAAAAAGATCTGTTAAAAGCGTATGAACTGGTGCCATAAGCATACCGTGAAAAGTTTTGTGGACTGCGCAATTAACGTTGTGGTGTTCGCAGACTGAATTATCTATTCAGTTGAAACACTGGTGTTTGGTGTCGGAAGTTGACTCGTATGTCAAGTTGTCTCTTTTTAGTTGAGCAATTCAAGAATTGTCTCCCCGAGGAGATAGCGATGTGATGAACGGAATACCATGTTACTACACTGTCTGAAGCAGCAATTTTTGCCGACGAATATGCAAGAAACTATGTTTTTTGCGCCCACTGCTTCTGGTGAATCAGTATTTCGTGCTGAGCGCACTGAAAATAAAATAGCTCCTAATGTAACGTGAAACTTCTGCCTAGGTGTAGGGCATACAAAATTGCAATGTGAGGCAATGAACAAAAATATAAGGCGAATTTACGTAAATTTTCGAAGAATGACGCAGCACAAGGCTCTGCTTTGGCCATATCTCTCTCTAGTCAGCCAATTAAAGTGATTGAGCCCGACCTCAAAGCAAGTTTTTCTCCCTTAATTTCAGATGTCTCTTTGTCACTAGGTGTTGATGGAGAAAAGGGCAGATTAAGATACTCAGATACTGGTTTGGTCGACTTATTTATGTTGTTTATGTTATGTCTGTTTTAGTGCATTGAATTAACCTAAATGTTTTGTCTGTGCCTCTGCATAGGGTGTATAGACTCCGTCTTTGTCCAAGGTGAAGTTGCTGTTGCCGTACATCTGGTCATATGTGAAATAAAAAGACGTTTGACCGAATCCTGCGCTAATTTTATTGGCCTTCAGTTAAACGAGACATCGCTTGTCAAATTTGTCAATTAACTGGTAAGCCGAACCAGGTGATTAAGCCTGTGCCTCTTCGACCGAAAACTCCTACATCTAAACCTTTTGATCATCTTGTGATTGACTTTGTCGGACCGCTGCCTCGTTTGAAATCGGATTGTGTTTATCTGCTGACAGTGATGTGCCAAAAAAAACGTTACCCTGCAGCGTATGCTCTGCATTCAATCAAGGTAAAGCCGATCGTTAAAGCGCTGTCCCAATTAATTTCCATAATCGGGCTGCATAAAGTGATATACAGTGAAACCAAGAGAAAAATGACAATTGTGTAGTGGCCACGGCAGATAAGAAAAGACGGATACAACTGTGTCACTTAGATCTGCTTAAGCCCTACTTTAACCAAGACTGTGAAAAAGTTGTGTTGCCATCTCTGCAGACTGATTTGAGCGTGTTCCCAATCTGGTGGTGGGAGCACCGGATGAGGACGGCGCTACCTGCGTTCAGACTTGTCTCGCAAATTCCTTCACTCGCTTCAAAACCCGAACCAGAGATTGATGTGCTGAAGTATTTCCTCCAGCCATACAATCTGCACATTAAGCATGTCGGGAGCAAAGAGAACGTGATTGCGGACGTGCTATCACGCTCTCCTGCCATCTGGTGTGTGTAACATGCAATTGTTGTAATTTCTATGCAGTCTCCCGTATTCTCTCGGCCTTAATAATTACCCTATGCCCGGACACCTCTAAACTTGGCCATCAAGTAGTCGCATGATCTTTCAAAGTAATGCCTGTTTTTTTTTCATAATCACAACTAAAGTCACAAAGGGCTGCCCACACGGCCGTATTGAAACAAGATGAGACGACCAGTAGTTCCTAACTTAGAGCCCCATTTGGGGTCCCCACACTTGCTCATGGGGTAGCAGGAGATCGCTGACATAAGCTATAGATATCTGAGGATCCATTTCAGCAAACTAAGCATTCTGTAAATAGAAACTCAGTGCCTAATGATTCATTGCCACAAGCTAATGACTGCTAATTGCTGAGTGTGTGGTAGAGAGATTTGAGTACATTCACTGGGACGTTGATTCCACAGGCAGATGTTAATTGGGTGAAAACTATTCGTGTTTAAGCAGATTGACAAAGTTAATGTGGGGTCGCATACATATTCAGAGCAGGAAATTAGGTCTTGGCCCAATAACGGGAACCAATGACTAGACTATGCATCCTCTCCTCTATGTTGAGAAACTGCATGACGTGAACGTTCTGGAATAAAGGATCACAGATAGCAGGGAGGTACTTTATTCCAAAACATGTCATCAATCATTTGTCAACGCCATTTTTGTCACAGCCCTGATTCAGTACATTATTAAGATCCCAAACTGAACTCTATCGCTACCCCTTTAACGACATCCATCACACATAAATCACTCTGATGAACGAGGCATCACTCAAACTATCCTATTTCCACTAAATATAAACCATTTCTGCGATCAGCTCTTCCATCCATCCCGTACATTATGAACTACGTGTCCAACATGTCTGCCAGATCTGAGTGTGTGTTAAAGGGGACTTATTATACCACCAGGTGTGAGCGTGATTAGCCTTACAAGCCGTTTCGAAAATCTGCCTAATATGACATCACTAGTGGGTGTGTCCACCTAGATCTGTGCTGGATAGATCTATCTACCAGCCTACCCAGTGGACTGAAGTAAACATTGCTCATCTATCCAGCACAGATCTAGGTGGACACACCCACGAGTGATGTCATATTAGGCCGATTTTCGAAACGGCTTGTAAGGCTAATCACACTCACACCTGGTGGTATAATAAGTCCCCTTTAACGTCAATCACAGATTATGCATAATGGCCTAAATAAATTGTGTGTTTGCCTATCTTGTCATCGCCTGTCTGTGTTTGTTTATCGACGCGGGGCAACAGCTTAGGCCGTTTCAACAGATGCAGCTGCATCTGTCGAAATGTCCCCAGCCCTCGATTAACCTGTTACTGTAGCTGTTTACACACGCTGCATACTGGGTCTGAATTCTCCTCCCATAATGCCTCTGGCTACTTATCAGGCTTTCCCAGAAAAGTCCACCTTTTCCATTTTTCTTTTCAATAACAGAGCTCATTATTTTCTTGAACTCATTACTCAGTCCTTTTTTTTGGGTGGGGGGGAGGTGTCTCATGCTGCCGCGTGCCGTTTGGACCAGATACAGGGTAATCGCCGGTGACAAGCTAATTTAATGAATTGCTTCTGTCAGATGGACGGTCCCTGTGGACGGATCCGTGGCACCACACATCAGAACTAAACGTTGTTTGTGAAATGACCTTCAGGTGTTGGGTTGATTAGAAGTGCTTTCCCTGTGTGGATCAACATTAGCTCTCTCTCTCACTCCGGCACACTAGCGCACTTCCACCCTTCCACACAAACACACACACACCTAAACACACACACACACGCACAATCCTTCACAATGCTATTTCAAACTAGCAGGAATAAAACCAAAAATAAAGTTGCATGAAATCCACTGAAGCTAAGACACAGTTCACAGTCTTCTAGCAGGCAAAACCTTTTCATGGACACAACTGAAAACTATTTTAGTTGTTGGTTTCTATTCAAACAGAATAATAGTACTTTGTAGCATGATTCAAGGAAAGGGTGCTAGCAATCAGAGTCGTTTGTATCTATAAAATGACCCAAATATACTTAGTTTTAATTCCGGACTCTCTCTCTCTCTGTCCTCTCCATTTCCCTCCCTCGCTCCCTCCCTCCCTCTCTCTCTCCCTCCCCCTCCCCACTCCCCCCCCCCCCCTGGTAGAGGTGGAGAGCAGCAGTGACGTGGTGCTGTACTCTGGGCTGAGTGCGGGGGTCCTGACGGTGGTGGTCCTGATCGTGGTGGTCACTCTGTACCGGAGGAGCCACAGCGAGTACGGCGTGGACGTCATCGACTCCTCCGCCCTCACCGGCGGCTTCCAGTCCTTCACCTATAAGACGTCCCGCCAAGGTGAGCACACACACACACACACACACGCACACACACACACACACACACACACACACACACACACACACACACACACACACACACACACACACACACACACACACACACACACACACAAATGCATGGGTATCACTTTATAATAAGGGTACGTTCGTGAACCCCTAAGAAACAAGTTTGTTAATACTTATTACTGCAATAACTAATTTGGTGAGTGCAACTATTGTTCTTCTCAAGTTTTATTCTTTATTTCTATCTTCTTTCTTTATTAGTGCGGTTGCTACTGCAAGCACATCAACTGTTCTTCATAAGTTTTCTTTATTCAATTTGCCTGATTTTTATGCAGTTAACTGCTCGTGCATACTTTCAGCTAAAGAAACTATTCAACTATCAAAAAAAAAACATCCAGCTCTTTAACGACATGTTGGCTATGGTCAAAGTCAAATGGCAGAGCCGTCCGCCCCTTCTCTGACACTTCAACTACTTCAGACTTCGTAGCTTTGCAAATCTTTTATCGTTAACCTTCGTTCAAACAAAAACAACAAAGAATCAACACAATTGTATCTTCAATAATCGGAAAACGTTTTTTGATTTAATTTACGCTTTTTTCAGAATCACAAATTAAGTTTAATTTCCCTGCCCGCTTCGTAACATGTATTTCCAGTTGGTATCATTGAGTTACGTTGAGGCTTTGAGCGCGAGGACATTCAGGCGAGGTTGCTAGATTGGGCGGTGAGACAGGGGCGCGAAAGCCCAGGGTGGCTATAAAAAGCTATCCATTGTGGATGTCGCGGAGCCTAAACAAAGCATGTTAGTGGAGCTAAAATGATTAATCGATTGGAAATATGATGGTTATATACTGGGCATTTGTCTGTAGGGACCCCTTTTTATATGGCTAGAGACTTGCTAGATTATTGTGCTCACCATTGGTCTTTTATAGGCCTATTTTGTGTGTTGGATATTAATGTCATCTTCTTGACTGTCAGTGTGTTCTTTACACCGACCTTTTGAGGTCTGTGTGTGTGAGAGATAGATGAGAGTTTCCTTTTATATCACTTAACATCAAAGTTAATAATCAGGTTGCGTTTAGGTGTGTATTCGTGTATTTGCCATTGAAGAAGTATATGAATTATCAGATTTCTGGCAATATACGTTTTGGGTGGGTTTTTGGTTGATAGTTGAGCTGGAATTTGCCAACATATTTTGCATCATAACATTGATTACTCCATTTAGACTCAAATCCCTTCAATTGATTTAAGCAATTCAACTTTTCTTTACGTCTTAAACGATGTGGAATTCCAAAAAAAAGAAATTCAACCAATGACATGACATCCACAACAAGACAGTTGATCTTCAGCAACAGCAACAGCGCACACGCACACCACTTTGCATCGCCGCAGAGCTGGAGTAATGCAAGCATCACCATCAGATCATTCTTTATGTCACTCCGCAACCAGATTGCACATCACACACATGACACAAAAACAAGTGTTCACAGCTATTTTTATTTTCACAGGATGCTTTCGCAACTTCAACGGATTGAATAAAGTAGCCTATAGTGACAATATTACAAGTGTTACATTACAATATTACCAGTTCATTAACAAAGATGAAACATACAAGTAAGCCTTTTTGCCACATATTTTACAACAGCTATTCCAGCCAGAATATTAAGCCCACAGTAGTAGCAGTGAACGAGTTGATTTAATATGCTTATTAAACGTCACCCATACACAGCATTACCATTAAGCCTACTGCCCAAATTCCAGCAATGTATCTGTGTTTCCAACCATTACAAAAAATGCATTATAAACTAAAATACCACAACAACATTATCGCTCCTACACAGTGCAAAGTAAAACACACCCATCACCCATGGCCTGATGTTTAAAGCAGCCTTGGTGAAGCTGTTAAGACTGCTATATCCGGCGCTGTTCCATGTCCCCTCACTGATGTTGAACAGCAAACACGGCCAGCAGAATAACTTGTTCTGAACGGTGCTAGCCGTTAGCCAGTCATAGCGGCTGTAGTAGCACTCTGTAAAGTGCCTCACAAAACCTTTACCGGCCTGGGTCAGCCCATCCAGCTTCGGTGTGGGTCTTCCTCTTGAAATTAAATCTGTCTTCTCTCCAAACGATCTCATTCAAAAAGGCAAATTAAGGAGATCAGAAACGGGATCGCTAGGTGCTGTTAAGGTGGTGGCCATAGAAGTTCACTATCAACTCTGTCACTACCGCACACGATTCAAAATTCGCTGATGAAATCACCGGGGGCCAGCGCCGGCATATTGCTGGGCCTTGCGGACGTTCTATTACTACACATCAACATTTGATTGGCTGATTAAACACGTCAGTCAAATTTATTATCCAATGGGAGGTGGCAGCTACAGCAAAAGGCTAGCAATACTTTTAGTGTTGGCCCCGCTGGTCCATGTAACTTAGCTGTGATGCGTTATTCAGCTGAGCTCCTCCTTTTCCTTTTGGAATTATGTTGCAAGAACTGAAAAAAATATGGAATGAAGTTGCGTTCAGACACAAATTAATGTAATTTTGAAAAAAAAACTATATATATATCTATTATTTAGATTTGTACAGGGCCAGCAGAGAAGGCCCTGCTGGCCCTGGCGGCCCACCACTGCTTATGAATGAGGCACAAACGCACAAAGTTGAATGGACATTTGTTATGCCAACCCTGACCCCATTATATCTTCCAATCAGGGAGTCCCATGGAACGACCAATGGGCTGCTTCCAGCCAGCCTCTCAACCTTATGAAAGTATAAAACTCTGCCTCCCCCACCTGTTTCCTCAGTCCTTGTTAGGAGACGAAGAAGGACACGTTTAAGGGCGCCGCTGATGATCTGGTGTCTCATTATAATGACAGACCTGGCGCTCCGTCTCCCCATAAACCCCTGATGAATCAACAGCCCTGTTCACCAGAACCGCCAAAATCTGCTAAGCACTGAATAAATTCATCAAAACCTTGAGTGGATGTAAAGAGAGAAAAGTCCTCCCAGGTCCACGACGCTCCATAAACGTAGAACTGTAGTGTTAAAAGCCGCTCGGTAAAACCCTTTGCGAAGCGGTGACGCCGGAGAAGCAATTCTAGCAACAGGCGCTTGTGTCGACCCTCGAGCCAAATAATGATTGGGGCAAAACTAATGTGTTTCAGCCCGGGGTGTCTCAGGGCATCAAAGCTGCATATCTAACACAACACTTAATTTGACCACAGTCTGCTCGGACTGCTCTGTCTCAGCTCATCTCTTTTCTACTAACAGCTAGCGTTGTTGAATCTGACTGGCATACGACCAAGTCTACAAAGGCACTTAGGTTTTTGATGGACAAGACAGGTCGCTCTCACTCCTGTTATTTGATCACACGGTTGCTGGGTTGCTCTCAGTCTCGATGAGGGCTCTCCTAAAATCACTCCATTGCAAATAGATAGAAGAATAACAGCTTACTTTGGTAAAAAACATGGAAAAGGAAAAAAAGACGATCCAGGGATTTCTTTGGGGGGCAAAAAACAACACTTCCTTTAATCACCTCGTCTGAGAATTGAAGAGAACTGCTCATCCCCTGTCAGCATGGATCCCAACCTTCAGTTAGGTGAGGGGCATAGGTGGGTCAATAGCGGCTTCTCCTTGTCTGTTGTGAAGGAACATGCTAGCGATGGACAATCTAAAGCTACAGGAAGCTCCATACGTCGGCTAGGTAAAATCCCGGGCCTTAGCTGTGCCGCTGCTGCTGCTGCTTTTATGATTGTAGTTCTGTGTGTCTGACAGGGTCGGGCCAGGGCGTCTAACACAGGCCATGTTCTAAGAATAATCCACCGCTAAAGGCACTGCTGACCGAGAGCCTGATTCAAGGTCTGCAAATTCCTGACACTAAAACAACAGCTAAGAAGTGTGATGGTGTACCCTGTGTTATGGCAGCTGGCCATAACAGCAGCTAGCCATAACACAGGCTAGCTGCCTTAATGGCTAACACTTTGGCTAGCCATTCGACTTTTCATTTTGTGAAAGTATCTTCATTTACCCTGGCTCTCTTCATCAAATAGAGTATCAGGATACTGAAGCGAATAAAGAAAATGATGTTGACTTTTATCAGACTTTGGTCATGGTAGCTGGTAAAGTTGTAAGGGGAAATAAGAAATTACAATGCATTCGTTTGACATTTTAAAGTAGTTTAAAAAACATACCTTAGACTGAAATTCTAATACAAAGCTTACTTAAGATATCGTTAATAATAATAATAATAGTAATATATTTAATTTGTAGAGCAGAAATCTGAAAGTGCTACAGAGTTTAAGAGAGAGGAAAAAATATAAAACCGGTTGTTTGAACATATAATGCATAAACAGTAAAAGGGAAATTAGCAAAAGGCTTTTTTAAAAAGATAAGTCTTAAGTTTTATTTTAAAAAAACTGCTGTAGTCTGTGGGGCCTTTTTGGTGGTCCGGGTGGGCGTTCCATAGTCTTTGGGCAGCAGTGGAGAAAGCCTGATCGCCCATGCTGCGGATCTTGGTCTTGGGTGATCTGAGGGTGTGTGCTGATGCAGAGCGAAGTGTGCGTGAGGTGGTCTGGGGTTTGAGGAGCTCCTGGAGGTAGGGGGGGGGGCAATCACCCCCATCAAATCCTGATGGGGGTGATTGCGCACCCTCATCAGGATCCTGGCAGCGCTGTTTTGTATGTGCTGGAGCTTCTGGATGCTCTTGCCAGAGATCCCGATGAGGAGTGCATTGCAGTAATCCAACCTGGAGGAGACAAAGGCGTGGACGAGCCTCTCTGAATCTGCCAGGGTGAGTGTAGGCCGGAGTTTGGCAATGTTTTTGAGGTGGTAGAATGCGGTCTTGCGGAGGTGATTGATGTGGGTGTCATAATTTAGTTGCTGGTCCATTTTAACACCCAGGTTGGTGACAGATATGGAAGGGGGAATGTTTTGGCCAGAGAAAGTGATATTGGTGATGTGGGAGGAGCGGAGCTGATGTGGTGTGCCGATGAGGATGGCTTCGGTTTTAGAACTGTTGCAGAAAGTTGAGCTTCATCCACGCCTCTATCTCCTCCAGGCAGGTGGTCAGTGTGGATGTTGGCAGGGGGCAAGAAGAAGTGGGGGTGGTTCTGAGGTACAGCTGTGTGTCATCAGCATAGCAATGGTAAGATAACTCATGCCTGCTGATGACGCTGCCCAGGGGAAGCATGTAGATGGAGAAAAGGGTGGGGCCCAACACCGAGCCCTGGGGGACACCACAGGTGACACTGTGGCTGTCTGATTTTGCTTTGCCCAGGGCTACGTGCTCGGTTCTGCCGGTGAGGTAAGAGGTGAACCAGTTGTGTGCATTTCCTGTGAGTCTAATGGTGTATTGCAGGCGGTGATGTCACATTGGATATGTGCTTTCTATGCTTCCGTCTACGGTGGATCAATCTTCTGGAGCATAACAGATTGCTTCGCGATAAGCTTTATTTGTTATTCTTTCAAAATGAGGATGAAATATCCTCTCAAATCACTTCAGAGTACCTTCTGAATCACCAATCATACTTTAGAATAATATTGGTCATAGGTTTCAACGTTTGAATAAGAAATACCCCTATATAATCAAGAGGAAGTTACAGTTAAGATCAATTCACAAAATGCATGTGTTGACGTATTTCACTCCTTAAATAGAAAGTCTCAGAACAGGGGATTTATTTCCCAAGCCTGAATTGATGGGTCACCACAGCAGTGATCTTCTGCAGAGCGGCAGAAAGTGCATTTTGATGAACCAGCAGGACACATCGAAGACTATTACCCTGATCTGGGCCTGTATCAATGTAAGAGCCAATAAAGCTGTCATTTCATAGATTATTGTAATCGGTCCATAGCCCAAAATAAAATACCACACAGCCTATTGATAATGCTCTCTCTCTCTCTCTCTCTCTCTCTCTCTCTCTCTCTCTCTCTCTCTCTCTCTCTCTCTCTCTCTCTCTCTCTCTCTCTCTCTTTCTGCGTCCTTATCTGTAAACTGCCGAACAGATGCTTGGACTGTATCTAGAAATAATTCTGAATTGATATGAGCCAATGGTGCCTTAAAGTGGAGATGATACCCTGAGCGGGCCAGGAGGACTGCCTGTTATGTCATGCATTAAGAACTTTAACCAAAAACTACTATTCAAAATATCCATACATTCACTTATTTGTGAATTAAATGATAACCGTTAAGCCATTATACCATTTAAGAATAGATTGTCACATTTTAGTTGTTAAGAAGTGGATTATGCTGTTTCCCACCAATCTGATTAGTTTATTCCAATAAACTAAAGCGGTTTAACAGCTTGAGCATAATTCTTTTTTTCTTAATGCCAAAATCCTAAATAAAAAGGATTATTTTGTATCCTGCCCACGAGATTGTTATGCACTGAGGAATAAAGCTGAAACGTTCCATCGCTTTGGTTTAGGAGAACATCTCTGAGAGCTAAGCTCTCGTCAAAATGTTAAACTTAACCGTTATCCGTACCCAATTCTGTTAACGTATTTCCTAAGATGTGTAGTAGTTATATACTTCAATCCTATATGCTCCAACCAATACACAGTAAAGGGTCTGATGGTATTTCTTTATCGTATCTTATGGCACTTCTCTTCAATAAAAAACATGAAGAGAAAATTTAGATTAGAAACACAACTATATACAGTAGATAAAATATATAAACAGTTGGGTTGTCTCCTAATTGCTTCAGGAGGAAGAGTTGATGGGCTGACTAGTCCAGCTCCGACTTTAGGTCCAGCCGCACCTTCGGCTTGGGTCCAGCCGGTCCCCAATTCACTCATACACTCAACTCACTTGGTATCACAAGTTCAAGTAGCATCTGGCGTGCTCTATCTGGGTGGAGAGAGGGGGCATAACACAACTGTGTTTGTGGATGTTGGGATGTGTGGAACTCTTCTGGACAGCCGTTGATTATGATGAACCCTGCCGAGAGAGGATTAGGCTTCCTGGACCCCTATAGTTTGACACTACGGTGTCTGGATGTGTGGAGCTCCGTAATATCAGTTGCTTATTTTTGGTTCATCTCCGCTTCCGAGTAAGGGGTTAAG